>NC_137430.1:26231639-26509139 GCF_964374335.1 Astatotilapia calliptera
AACTGAATTAGGGAAGCTGTGACATAAGAGTACTTAATTAGAATCCTCCCCATTGCATTCTTAACAACTTGAAGACATCCCAAGGAGATTTTGTTAAGATAAGTGAAAAAAGAATATTAAAAATCCAGACAAGAGGAAATCGATGTAACAACAACTATTTCTAATTCAGAGTGTATTACTAGGAGAAGAGTGAATCAAAATTTTAACAAGATCATCTTAAGTCTGAGGCAGAAGTTACCCCGACATTCCTGATAGAAGATTTTAGCATATGTTGAAAGGGGACCAAGAGTTTCCATCACCTTAGGCACCAGTCTGTCAGGGGCACAAACAAGGACCTCTGTTTTCTCTTCATTATACCTGAAAGTCTCAACGGGGCCCGCAGGCCGGTACGAGATGTGGACCCAAACGCAGAACCAGACACAGACAGTCAAACTTCAAAACCAACAAAATTTTATTGGTGGAATCACTGAAGTATTTACAACTAATAGAAAGCCACAGGGAATTGTCAGATGCACAGGGGAAGGGGAAGCATGTGATACACGGAGCTCTGGAACAGAGGGAGATGAGTGTTAAAAGATGCACTGGGAGCTGGTGACAGGAACAAATCTTAACAGTCTGAGCAGATGTGACTTACTTTTACAGACGAGAGGTAGTCAGCAGTAAAAGCTTAATCCTGCAGCAACAATGACAACTTTTTGCTTTTATAAAGTTCTGGTTCTGAACTTTGTAAATGTGAACATCTGTGTACGTAGATGTTGGCAGATTTGCACTTTTTATCTCTTTTCTTGTTTTTATAGATAGCTTGCTATCAGTTTGAGACTGAATGGGGCCTTGTTACCAACTACATGCAATCTGTTTTTGATATAGCTGACTACATTCAGCAGCTGACTGTCTTGTTGCTGTTTTATTACTGGCCTGATGCATGAAAGTCAGTTTGAAGATGGAAACTGACTGCAAGTGGTCAAACACCTGATCTTCAAAGCAACCGTTTTAAAGGCAATAAGACTATAATTTCGAGCATGATTTGTGGGGAGTCAGTGCAACTGAATTAGCAAAGCTAGGAGCAGACCAGCTCCTACAGATTACACGGCCTTAAATTATTGGCTGTGCTTTAAAAGGGTTTAAACTTTTCCTGGCTGATCAAATTAATTTAGTTAACTAGATTATGTTTAGTTAACTCGTTATAATACACCCCTTTAATTTTGGACATTAAAGGTACCAATTAGTTATCAGTCTGTAGGGGTAATTAATTGTTCAGACATGTTTTCTTTTAATTTTGAGTATTTGAAAAGGAAGAAGAAATAAACTGTACTGACTGCTTTCCTCTCTTAATAAGTATTATTAAACTTGAGTACTCATAAAATCCTAAGGTGAAGAAATATGTTGAATGCTTAGCCCTAGTTTGCCCCTGAAAATGTTGTTTATGAAGGTATTACTGCTATGGAAGTATTTTCATGGCAGCATGGAATTTTTTTTCGTTCCTACTCTTTCAAATGGCTTATTTTGTACGTTTCTAGACACAAGGGGGATCTTCTTTTGTTTGTTTGTTTTCTTTTGAATCCGTCCCATTTCTACTGTCAATCCATCCATCTCTTTCAGCTTTTATCATTATCTCTTTGCATATCTATTTCTTTCTCCTTTTGTACTGAATAAACCGCTGAAAGAATGAGAAGGTTTGAGTAAGACCTTGTGTGAAATGCAGAGAATCCTGAGAATCAAGTATCCTCAGTCCCTGAGGGAGGCTGCAGGTGACAGCCGCAGGACTGATAGGACAGATGTGAAAGAGGTCAGTGAGAGATAAAAGAAGAGTTCAGTTTTAAATTCCATATGTGTTGTGAAACCTGACAAAACACAAGACAATACAACAAAGCAAAGGTGGAGGTTGAATTATTAAAATCATCCAAAATTTAGTGAAGACGTTTTATGAATAATTGTTTGACAGCATCTTATCTCACCGCCTTTTATGCTATTTATTTATTTAATTTATTTATTCATTTATTTTTGTTCTACTTGCTTTAATTGAGAAGGATTCTAATGCAGAAGCTTTTAAATCTGGCGGAGGACCTTTGGAATTGTTGTTGTTGTTGTTTTTTGCTTTTGGTGTTTTTGGTTTTTTTGGTGTATGCATAACTGGGAGGCTTTCATTCAAATAAATAAGGCACCACTGTGTACCCCAGTATTGAATTCTCTTTAATCGAAGCCATGATCTCTGCAATTAATAACCCAGACAGCACGTAACCCTCTTGTAAAGGCATAGCTTGTCACTTACACACTGTGATTTTGCATTTTAATTTCTCTTTTAGGTTGCTGGTACACCTGTTTCAATTGTTTCAATTGTTAACACCTCATTAGCTCAGTTATTAGTAGTTATCACTCTTATAGTTAATAGTGCCCTCCCACTCTTTTTAAAAATATTTTATCACCTTTATTAATGTTGATGATGCTGTGTTATGCAAATGACACATGGGATTTTGAGAAAATGAACATTAGGAGACTGATCATCTTTATAAACTGATATGAAGCTGTACTAAAGGGAAAAGAGTTCTGGAACTTCTTCTAGAAGTTCTTTTGCTCCCCATTGTTAGTTCAAGTAGTACTAACTAGTTAAATTTTAGCAGACTTTGGTTAATTAAAACAACACAAAGTTTTACCTGTATGTTAGTGTCAAAACATTGGCTATTGTCTAACAATGAAAAGCTTTTTAATTAGCTTTTCAAAATGTGTCTGCAATTACAGTTGGCAAATGGAATGGCATGCTTTGGTTGGAATATGTATTTACACATTATCAAAAAGTCTACCAGCTATACTAGAAGCCCCAAAAACATTGGACATGGCATCAGATGATTACTGATGGGTACTTAGCTTGGGAGGCTGGATGTGGTACATGACACACTGTAGCCATAGGCTATGAACTTATCCATCCACAAGCATATTATATCAATTGCACACTGGGCGGTGCCTTATCCATGCACTCATTCAAAAAAGTACTACAGTTAGCTCATTAACATGAAAGTACATGTTGTCTTTATTTTCCTTTCTATTGTGTACAAACATCACAGTTGACTTGCTTTTTTCAGCGAAGCCACTTTGAAATGCAGGGGGTAAAAAGATGCCGAAGGTGACTTCCTGCTGGCCTCTTTAATATAATAAAATGGAAGCCAATGTGTTAATGTTGTCTGTTTAAAAAGGCCATTGCAATTCCTCATAGAGAATAGCATCACATGATTTGAAATGGTGACCATTCTTCTTATGGTTTAGCCACGCTGTAGGTAAAGGTCCTCTTAAGGTATCTCTTTGATTGGCAGTTAATCTTCGCCTTTTGCAGAGCTGCGTAATCATATGCAAATTAGGGGGAAACACTGTCAGTTGAACTCATAGGAAGATTGATGATGACTTACAAGATTGGAGTTGGCTATTAATATCCCCGAGACCTGATACTGTGGCAATTCAATTTCATAGTAAATCAACTAGTAAGTATATAACTTTTAATAGTCTTCAAGTGACTGACTGTTAAATTCATATCAAGACTACGCTTAAAATTGCAGCAGTTTTGAAAATGTACCTAAGGCAATGTTAGCATAATTGCTGGCATATGCTCTAAAGACCAGGAATAGGCTGACTTTCCCCTTTCATTCATGGTGTCAAGTTCATACAAATGCTTGTTGCAATAGAAATCCCACAAACAGATAAATCTATAGGAGCTATTCCTCATCCATTATTTATGGTCTTTCTATAGGTGTCAGACCAAAGGCCAGCCCATACATATTTAAGTTTCCATCTACTTGATCTGTCAGACTCTTGATGCATGACTGGAGACAAACACCCCACCCCCCTTGCTTGTTGTATTTTTTTTTTCTTTTCAGCTGAAAACCTTTGAATCTATTAAGCTATCATCAGAAAGTTGAAGCATACTTAATGGGTACTGTCTGGCTGTAAAGTTGATAACCTTGAGATCTTAAAAAGGAAATGAACGGGTTATGAAAAGACACAATATTGACCCAGACTGTTCAGTTCAGCATTTTCCCCCCAGTTCAGAAACATGTTAGTCTTTGTACCACTTTTAGTTTCCATATTAGAGTTCTGAACACACTGCATTTTACTATGGTGATTGATTTTTAAGATTGAGGAGCCTCAGCACTGGCTGGTGGAAAGTAAGGCAGGTCACCACGGGCAGTAAACATAAGTTAGAAGTGGAGTGCGTAGGGGTTTCAGTGAAAATAGACACCTGAAGATTTAAACCTATAAGGACTAGCAAACCACACCAGCATACAGTGATTGCCTTGGTTTTGACAGGCAGAAAAACGAACATATGGGATGAGTGAAAGCCAACATGACTGATGGCACACTAAATAACAGGTAGATTATAGTCATCGCTAAGCAACATTTCAAATACCAAGAAACCAGTAACTGTGGCATATGATTGTATAGAACAGGAATAGACATCTAAATAATTATGGCTTCTCTTGCTCCAGTGGCTTCAATTTGAACAGAAATAACACAGAAAAAGCCAAACCTATAAAGTTAAGTGAGACAGTAAATGTGTGGAACGTGTGGACTTTTGAATCATACACTCAATAGTAAGATGAAACTGAAAAAATCTTTACTCAAACAAAACTTCAGCCAAGCTGAATGAGTTGACCTATAAAATAAATCTCAGAGCATAGAGCAATATTTTTCTGTACGCCTCCCCGCAGAGTTATGTAGATTTTTAGTGTTAAAAGTGGAAACAGCAGACTTCAATAATTTTAGGGGTGACGCAGCTCCCTGCAAAGTAAATGGAGAGGCAAGCCAGCATGGGTAGAAACGAAGTTAATGTTTCTACTTTAGTTGAAACTTCATGTCTCCCCGGGCTAAACAACTCAACTTCATTAACATGCTGACAGAAAAGTAAAAAATGAGAGAGAACTGAAAGAAAGCACAAAATAAACACAAACAGCACAAAATGCAGAGCAGTCTGCCAGCCTGTTTATAACCAAGTCAAATTGTGGCATTACCACGTTCCCAATGCGTGCTTTAGGCTTAAGCAACATAAGATAACAAGTTACTTTTTAGTTTAGCTATTTGCCAGAGTATCTATTATTTGTCCCTGCCTCTGCTAAATTATTATTATATTATTACAGTGAAAACTACCATTAACTAAATAAAAGAACCTAATTTAAAGCATACACTTATCTGACAACGAAATTCACCACAAAGATGACTTTACTTTACATTACTTTATTGATTTATATAGACAGGATAAAAACCACAAAGTGTTTCACATAAAACAGATAACACAATACAGGACAATCAAATATACAACACAAATCTAGTTAAAAGCTAGTCTAAAGGAAAAAGTCTTAAGATGATGTTTAAAAGAATAAAAACAATCCAGGCAATGTAAAGATGGAGGGAGAGAATTCTGGCAGCCACCGCTCTAAAAGATCTATCACCTCTGGTTTTAAAACGTGTGCTCAGGCTGCGAGAGGGAGTGTGAGGTTCTAAAAAATCAGAAATATAGACAGGAGCGTCACGATTCAAAGATTTAAAAGTCAGTACTAAGATTTTAAAATGAATTCTAAAATGTACTGGAAGCCAGTGTAATTAGTGTAAAATTGGTGTAATGTGCTCTCTTTTTCGTGTCTTTGTTAAAAGCATTCTGGACTGACTGGAGACAATCAAGATTCTTTTTGCTCAAACAAAGAAAAAAACTGTTAATCTAAACGGGAAGAAATAAAAGCATGAATAATCATTTCTAACTCACATTTAGACAACAAAGTTCGCAGTTTAGAGATATTTCTTAGTTGAAAAAGGTTGTGCAGTTTCTTCTTTCAACTTGTCAATTTGCAGCTATGCACCAGGGCTGCTGTCTAAGACATTCTGTTGTTATGAAGGGCATCTCTAAAGGCATTTATGCACATAGTTGGCTTTGGCATATGGTGGAGCTGCTATAATGAGCCGATAGAGAGGAGATTAGCCATAATTTGACCATCATTCACTAAATATTTATTGGGTTTTATTGACTGGATTTTGCTCTGTTGGAAATTGACATTAATTAATAATAAAGTTACATGGCACAGCTCATCTAACAGAGAACATGGGGGAGGGATTTAAACTGTACTGTTATGTTTGATTGGATAACCTGTGTTTGAAGAGGGAAATGTGAGATGAAGTGTTCTTGCCCTTTAAGGATTCGAAAGTTTCTGCAGGTTCCTCTCTTGACTGGTTGAGCCATATGGGGTGGCCTTGACATTACAGCTACTGATTGGTCCTCATCATCATCTAGTCATTTCAAAAGCCCTGGCTTCAGCAGTTGCTACCAAGTGAGCAACTGACAGCAGCAGCATTTGTAGATCCTGTCCTCAGTCTCCAAACTTTTACTAGTTCTTTATGTGTGCTTTCCTCAGCGTAACCTTGATTTTATAAAGTGTTATAAATAGCACAATCCACCCACTGTGTAAATATCTCTGAAGCAGGAGGGGCGAATTTCCTATTTATTTTTGTACATTTTTGTCTTGTGTTTTGTTGAGGTAGGGAGTTAGGGATAGCACTGGTATTTTGTTTGCTTTTGTTTCACATATGGTTTAGGTTGCACTTTCTCCTGAAAATTTTTTCTTTGTTTTTTACTTTAGTCATGCCTCATCTCAGAAAACGTTTAAAAAACGTCTGTGATGTACTACATCGCCACCACAACAACCTGCTAATGCTGACTTTCTTTGTTATCACTTGGCATCCATTGTTGCTCTGGCTGGTCCATTAGGTCATGAGTCCCAAAGGAAACCTTGTGAATATCTTTAAGATGCCACCAGCTTTGATAAATCTGGCACACTGTGTTGAAAACCTGATGAATCCACACAATTAACACCTCTTAAAAATAAATAATTACATTTTGGGAGTAGTGATTTTATAGTGACATGATTACTAATTGTATGTTTAATATCTCTTGAAGATTCCAGTGTCATGAAGAAACAAAGATAATCTAAGAGATGATATAACACAAAAAAAAAACAGACAAAAGATTAAATGAAAAGGAATGGAGAACTGACAGCATAAAGAACAAACAAGCAGTTCAAAATCTGTAATAAGCCCTCATGCCTTTTAGTCTGGGCCTCAGCTTTGGATGTTAGGTGGGGTTTTTTCTCCCTACTGAGTAATACACAGCTTTAATTTGTTAAAGTGCCCAGTCATGTCATCATCCCACGAATCTGGACTACTTACTTTGATGTCTGAAGTCTGTTTTTAATTTCACTCTTGACTTTTTATTTTTTTTCCTTTCAGCCTGTCAGTTGAAAAGGTTGACCCACGAGTGGCCTAATTATCAGCTCGCTGTGATTTGGAGCATCCAGTCAACAATTCTACGTTTGGCAAGAAGCTCCTCAAAAATTGAATCTGTCTGTCCAATTTATTTTGTCTGCTGTTCAGTTTCTGAGGGGCTATAACAGAAAGGTCATCAAACCCTCTAATGTGGGTTTACAAAAACACTGTGATTGTTTAAATGATGAAGTACCAACACGATGGGGCATTTCTGGCTTCACTGCTCCCCGTGTCACTTACTTTACATCAATAGAGCCTCAACAGAAGCGGTTTGATTGCTTAACATAAAGGCAGCAGCTGACTTAAAAGACATTTTCCTGTAATTTCATTCTGTCATCATATTATGTTAGTTCAATTAAAATCCACACGTGTGTTAAAATATATTTCCTTTGCTGTTTGTGACAAACAATTACCAAAATCCTTTGAATAAGAACAAAGTAAAAGCTTTAAAGGGACATGCTAATTGCATTGTCTGAGGCTGTTCAGTGATACTCCCTGTCGAAGTCAACATTTCTCCACAAAGCTGCAGAAAACAACTCTCTACATATCCTTTCTTTATGGATGAATGAACTGAGAAAGAAAGTGGATAACAAAGAAGTATTTCTTCCTCAGTGATGTCCTTAAGCTGAAGTTTGCATTTTCTTACAGAAGTACCCACACACTGACTTAATGGACTGCTATAATGGATGTTCATTATCCCCAGAGGATAAATCTTTTGAACTTTTTATCCCCTCTCTTTTTATCTGATACAATCAGAAAGTTAACATTTTGATTCTGCTGTTAACTACTGGGTTCAAGGGCTTTCGCATTTCCTTGACAACTATGTTTTCTATCACAGTGATATACCATTTGTTCTATTTATAGCACTATTCTGTAAGTCCATACGTGTCCACTTGTGAGATATACCAACACGTACAGCAAGTCTTGTACTCTTACACCATCCTCCTCTCAGATCTAAATTTATTACTTATTATTAACATGACTCATAAAGACAGTGGGGTTTATCAAAAACATTAAAAGATTACATTTACTCAGATAGTCATGTCATTAGGTACACCTTGCTTATAGCAGATTGGACCCATTTTACTTTCAGAGCCGTCTCATGGATTCCTGAGAGATTTTGCTCCATATTAACACTATAACATTTGATGATGATAGATTTGATAGCTTTATAACATGGCATGCTATCTCTCTGAAAGCAGCGTTCAGAAGAAGGGTACACTGTCGTTATTATCAGCCATGTTTAAATGATCCTCATTTGGTACTAAGAGCCCCAAAGTATACAAAGAAAATATCCTCAACATCATCACACCACCAAAACAAGCCTGAACTGCTCTATCATACTTTGAACAGCTTTCATGTTGTTTGTACCGAATTCTTACCCTACCATCCAAACGGCGCAGCAGATATTGAGATACATCAGCCCAATGTTTTTCCAGTCTTACTGCTGTCCAACTTTGGTGACCCTGTGAAAAGTGCAGCTTCAGTTTTCTGTTCTTAGCTGAGAGGATTGGCACCCAGTATGGTCTTCTGCTGCTGTAGACCATTAAACCCTAGGTTTGACATAATTCATAATCTTGTCCTTGGTTGTAACAAGCAGTTATCGCTGTAAACTTCCTATCACCTCTAAAACCTAAACATGGTTGTTTTGGAAAATCCAGTAGATCAGCAGTTTCTGAATAAATCAAACCAATCCATCTGGTACTAGCAAGTATTCCACATTCAGGCCACAAAAGGTGGATTTAAATAAAGTGTAAAATTGATCATGATTTAATCTCAGTTTAAAATGTTAGTCATTTTCCTCTGTCGTACTTAGATATCATCAGTTAAAATGTTGTCATTAGTTTTGCAAGTACATATAAACAACATAAACAATTTGCATAATTATATTGTCGAACCGCTTTCCTTTGACTTTCCATTAAAACAGTTTTAATTATGGGACTGGTGAAACCCACTACCAACTGTAAAAGCTACTGTCTTGTGAGGGCATTCTAACAAATCCATAAAAAATAATGGTAGTGGTTTCAGTTTATGAAAGATTAAAGGCTCCTTATTCAATTTGGAGATGTGTTTAACTTCAGTCAGTGATGAGTTCACAACTGCACTTACCTTGGGCTATATGGATAAGACAGACTTGAGAATTTTTAAATGCATTATGCATCACCAACTAGAGTGTTGGGGGGGTCCACAGATAGAAATGCAACAGCAAAAATGGGCACAAAGAAGCTGCATTTATTTTTAAAATGCTTAGCAGGTGGTCTCTTCACTGAATGACTCACACTCTGCAACCTTTCTCCAGTTGTGTCAGGTTGTGTTTATTTAATGACAGCCTGTTTCCTGTAAATGCAAATTAAATGTGAACACCAAAGTTGGACAGCTTTATTCGCTAGGAACCTTTAACACTGAACTGTCCTATAAATCTTTCAATGTTCAAGTCTCAGCTGTGCAGGATTCACACCCGGATCAAGGCTAAGAGTTCCCATCATCTTAAAAGGCAATTTTTATATTCAACTTTGTATCTGGGGAAACACATCTACGTGGAACAATTGAATGAGCTGCTGTGTGATGTTAATTATAATGTATATACAAGCTTACAGTTTCAAAAAGACAAACTGCCAGTGCACAGGTTTGCTTCTTTAAACTGCTGCAGTATTCAACACGCCGTTTCACAATACAAAACCACTGACTGAATGTCATTGGCAACTGCATGATATGTTCTTGTTTTCCAGCCGGTCTTGCTAATTTTATTTTTTGTGCATAATCCATTTCTAAAGCGGGCTAATTGAATTTTCATGAGATTACAGCTCCCTTCCCAAGTGTGTTTAACTCAGTGATACCCCGTTCTCTATGTACTGTTTGCAAATGTGCCTTGTGCCATCACTCATTTCTTATTAATGCCTATTAAGATGGTAATCACAAGCCTCATTATCTGTGTAAAAAAACAGAGCTGGGCTCCGAAGTGATTCACTGGAGTCTAACGGTAAACAACAGACCACAGTTTGAACCAATATTTGACCAATCAAAGTTGTTTGACTCACGCTGAATGATAAACGGGTTAAAAATGTTAGAAAGAAATTTCCATAATAGCTTCCTAAAAAAAAAAATATGTCAAGGTCTTTTGAAAGGCAGTCATGGCATTTAATGTTTAATTCATGTGGAATGTTTATTGTGAATGGTTAACTAGAAACTCAGCAGCTATTACAGTTAAAATGCTATAACTTCTGTATTTTTATTGATGTTACTCTATAATGTTTGTGACACAAATAATGAGTGCTACTTACCTTTTCTGGCCAGCCTTCTGTGTCATTTTTAGTATTAATGAAGTAAAATGTGAAGTGCGTTCAAATCGCTGGACCTTCACTGACTTTTGGTCCATTTTGGTGTTGGGATTTATAGAAAGCATGAGCGTGATACTGTCACGGACCCGGCTCTGGAGGACTCGGGGGTCCGTGAGCAGTTTTGGTTGTTGTTGTTGTTGTTGTTGTTGTTGGGTGATGTGTGTGTGTTTTTCTGCAAAATGCTGTGTTAGTCTGTGTTCCACTCGTATGTATAGGCAGGGTGTGGGTGTGTATGTGTGTATGTCTGCGGGTGTGGCTGGAGGATGGAGCACAGCCACCTGCAGGCCTGGTGGGTGTGGCCCTGCGAGAGGACTGGCCACACCTGAAGTTCCTGCCTGTTGGTGATCAGGGCTCATCGGGGGAGCTACTCAGGAGAGTGTTGGAGTGCGGAAACACAACAGCGGGGGAGCACGAGCACGAGCACAGACGTCGGAGGGAAGCACGCACACGGGGTTCAAGGGAGCAACGGGGAGTTATTGTGTTTACAGCTTTTCACTGTAAATAAAGAGCACTGTTTGCATCGCAGAGTCTGCGTTTTGGGTCCTCCTTTCCCCACATCCCCACTGTCTGCCAGCCAGACCGTGACAGATACACTCAATATAGTGAAGTGGGAACAGGACACATGCACAGTTCTTAGGCTATCTATCTCCTACATGTCAGTAATATGCAGTAATATGATAGCCAGTGCCGGTCCTAGCCTGTTTGGTGCCCTGGACGAGCACTCCCTCTGGGAGTTTCTGATTCTGATTCTGATTGTTTGTTAAAAAAAAAAAAGCAGTTGACTAGCCCTTCAAAGTCTAAATAAACACAACAATCAATGCCTCATCAGGCAAAGTTTAATAAAATTTGATATTGCTGATATTTCCTCAGTGTTTTTATTTTCTTTTAGTTTTTCAAGTTTTCAATTTTGATCTTGTTCAAAAGATTTCTTCATTTTATTTGAGTTAATTAAATTGGGGGGGTTTTCACACCCAGTTTTAACTTTTTGATTAGTTTTAGTTTGCTATAATAGCCTTGCTTTGGGCACTATAAAATATCTCTACCAGACCTCTCAGGCACTCTTCTCTGCTTCTCTCCTCCCTCAAGCTCGCTGACTGACAGATGGGGCTTATTTTTCTATTTTCTTTCTGTGTACACACGCTCACATACACTTACCATGCACTCACACACTGCATACCTACTGACTTGCAGACAGTTGTACATGTTATTGATTTGTTTCTTTACATTATTTGATTAAAATCCTCAGACTGTGTGGTATTCCTTTGTCACATTTTTTGTTCTAGATTTATTAGCTACAAATACAACATGATCACTTCAGCTTTATTTTTGGTGGTAGAGCAACACAAACACATCAGAGACCTGTACTATGAAATGGGATCAGAGTTAAGCCTGAGTTTTCAGTAGTACAACAGTAGATCAATTTGTACACAGTACCTATTTGCTGACCTTATATCCAGTTTACACATAGACTGTATTTGAATGGTCTTATTTTTCTTTACTCTCCGATTGAAAAGCACCACTGATCCTGCAGCTGAGAGCAGCACCTGTCTCTTAAAGATTAATTTAATGAAAATCATCATAATCTATTCTCCTGATATTTGTCAGTCCTTCTTTCTTTAAATAGGATAAACTTTATTAAAAGAGCAGCTCTGTTTAGGTCTTTTTGACCAAATGGCTTAATGAACACACTTTTAATACGATATGACCGCTCTACAGCACTTTCCCTCCCACACACATGCACACACACTCTTATTTCTATTTCCACTGAATTATCTGCAGCAGCGGCGCTGCACTATTTTTTCAAGATTTATTAGCTACTAGCGAACTATTATTAGCTTAAAGTGCCTTGAGGCAACTGTTGTTGTGATTTGGCGCTATATAAAACCCCTCTAAGCCCCTCTGTTGCCAAGAGATTTATCTATAATTGTGATTGGTGATTGAAAGATACCATGGGTATGTTGAACTCATAGTGCATGCAAATTAAATGCAAACAACGACATCGCCTGTTATGGTGTAAGTGTTACTAAGATTTGTGTTAGATTTGTATTGTTTATTGTCATTTATGCTTAGAAATATCTACTCATATATGCTTAGTGTTTTATAACCAATGTCATGTTAGTAGAGGTTTGATCCCTAGTAGTCTGTGGAGACTGTGTGCCTCCCAGAGCACTCTGGCATGCACACACAACTTAAGGTCAGGAGAGAGGTTATATCTGCTCTTACTGATTTATGGTATAGAAGGACACCTACTCTGTATCTGGTTAAGTATAAGAGCCTTTTGTTTAGATGGACTGCTAGACTCCTGGCACCAGCTTTGGGGAGTGTTCACGGGGTCACATCTTGATCCCACACACACACACACACACACACACACACACACACACACACACACACACACACACACACACACAGACAAGGTATTCTTTGTCCACATGTATACCTATATGAAACGTTATATGTTAATGAACCTATGCATATTCATGTAACCACAATAAAAGGAATGCTATGGGGAACCTGGCTGAGAGTCTGACGGAGGTCAAGTGGGTGGAACGACACTTGGCTCCAGGCAGGCCTCCCTCATGCATGAGTAACACAAAGAACTTTGCCTACTTGTGTCTTGCTTTTGCTGTGTAGTAAATTGTCTTGAACGTTCCAGTGAATAGGTTTATGCTATGAACCTATCAATTTACATGTTGATTACACAATTGGTCTGTATTAGCCCTGTGATGGACTGGTAACCTGTCAGTGTGTACCCTGTGTACCACACCACCATATTTCACTGAAGAAAGAGGTACCTTGGTTGATGCACTATTGCAAAAGGAAAAGCGTTATGTGAAGATTTGCACTAGTTGTAGAGAAGTATCTACAACCAATTTCATGGGAATTTTACTTCAGTATGTGCCAAAGTGGTCATAGATGGAGCCATAGCATTTATGTGCCTAAAAACCCATACAAACACAAAGCATCTTGTCAAGAAAAAGGTTTTACAGCTGTGTTTTACATTAAGGTCTGCCACATGCACCAAAAAAAAAAACACCAAGGGAAATTTAGTTTTGCAGGTTCTTGAGATGCTTTTTAAAGCAGTTTCAGAAAAGTTCTGAGCACAAAATGCAATGTTCCAATTGAAAATACATTATAAATAGCTTTGGAGTTTCCCTTTAATGGCTTTATGAAGACGAATGTGCCAATGAAGTCGTCTCTGGTATCATAAAGCGGTCAGGCCTCTTATAGAAAAGCAGTTGGAGTGAAATAGATCCAGCAGCCAGAGTCATGGAAGAGAAAATGAAACGTATTGAACTGAACTCGGGAACTTCGGTCAGCTCTCCTGCTGAACTCCCGTCTTGCATTATTTTTTTTCACACATGATCAGTTTACAATAATGTAAGTAATGTAATTGCTCCTCTCCGGGCTACGATATCTATCGCAGTGTTCAATTCTCCCCCACAGCAGTGAGACAGGAGACGACATTTGCATTTCCTGCAGTATGGATTAGTAAATGAGCAGGGCCCGGTGGCTTAAAAGCTCAGCATTTTCCAATACATCAAGCCAAAGCTATTTAATTACTGAGACCACAATTATCTTTGGCTTCTATATGTTTCCTCCTTTGTTTTAAATAAAGGCTGCCGCCTTGGGCTCCGTGCACAGCAGCAGCAGCATTAAGAGCAGGTTAGTTACAGTTGAACTTTATGTAGAGATTTTTCTTGTCTCTTGTAGTGAACTTACAGTAAGGAAATGTATTTTATAATAAACTTGGAAGTTGTGTGTCTGTACAACTTGAACTCTGCTCTTCTTAGTGAGCGCACCAACTAGCACAAGCTGAAATTGACATGGAAGACCCCTGACTCTTTCTCAAGTGCTACAATCAAGCTCACCTTTATGCCTTTAAATAAAAGTTGTCTCTTGGATGGATTGCCTTCACATTTGATACTGACATTCACTCTGGATGATTTGTAATCGGCATCATCAGGTGAACGTTTTAATGTGTTCAGTACTTTGCTTCATGACTGAATTCCAGAAGAACAAATGACATTTTCATCAGCCTGTATTTGGTTTTGAATTTTATGTAGTTAGTTAGAAAAATCTGGCATGCAGACTACTGGTGTTTAAAAAAAATGGCATGATTGTTACATGGCACATATCTGGACGCACAAACATTGAATCCTCTTCGATAGGACCAAAAGATAAGATTAGTGATAGGTGGGGAATTACTAAGTTACCTAAATATAATGAAATATAGGGTTCCACAATTAGTCAAAGTTTAATCTTGATCATAAAATTTTGGCTTCTTACTAAGAAAACACAAAAGAGTGAAAAATGCACCAACAGAACATAAAACAAAAGCAAATCATGCTCCCTAAATCACCACGTAACTACATGCCTGCCTCTACCAATCACTGCTTTTTCCCTTAACAGTGCAGCTTTAAGTTTTTTTGGACTACTACAACAGATGTAATGTCAACCAAGAAAATCAGACAGTGCTCTATATTTGTATATCCAGCCACAAAGCAAGGCAGCTAGCTTATTCAACCACCTGAAAACACACCACAAACTGCAGTATAACTAATGCATGAAGGCCAACCCTCAAGAATATGAGCCCTGCTCTTAGAGCAACTGTGACCATATGATTTCCTCTGGGATTACAGTATTCTCACTCTGACTCTGAAATCATTCACACAATCACATTCCACTGTGAATAAGAACATTGTTTGGAAAACGGCTAAATAAATGGACAAAAGGTATGATATCCTCTTGTGCAATTATTTTTCCAAAGTGGAAAAAAAGTGCTGTATGGAAACCATTTCAGGGGATTTAACAGCTGCTGATTAGTTTGCTAAAAGTTGTCTTCACATCCAATGTGCAGGTACAATTAATGAAGTGACTCAATTTATATATAGCTTTGAGGAAATGCACTCAGGTGTATCAACATTTTTCTGTAAACTGTTTTAATTCAAAGCAAGAACAGTTTAAATGTGAATGCAATGATCTGTTGATTGACCTGTAATAATTTATCCTGCAGCTCTAATTAAACACACTGTTATTTTATGGAAAATGTATAATCTGTGCATATACTCTCCACCAGTCTCTTTATTAGTTGACATCCTGATGCACGATTTTAAAGCCATTCAAATCAAAGCACTGAGAAGCCTGTTCCCCAGTTATCCATTTGTTCTTTTTGAGGCACTCCTTCTTCAGCTTCCAGTTTAACTTCAACTGTTTAACAGATATCTGGCAAGCTACCCAGTCCCTTATGCAGCAAAACTATAAAGTTTCCACCACCGTACATTACACTTGGTATACGGTACTTCTGAAACCTCTTTCCAATATGGAAATCTCATTCCTGATGATCTGCACATTTGATTTTGCAAACCTTTCCATTTAACTGGGCTTGTAACCAGCACTGAGAGTCCACGAGCATTTCTGGCAGACCTCTGCAAATCATATTTGTTGATCTGATTCTAGATGCATGCATTTTCTAATATAAATGCAGGAATGATCTGTAGATCCTATGATAAATGTGTATCTTTTTGCTCTCCGGCTGCATTCGCTGGCAGTCAGTTGTGGAAATGTTTTTTTTTTTTTTTGTTTTTTTTAAATGTATTGATGATGATTGAGATGATTTGCAAGTCACTCTAAGGAAAAATATAAAAACACTTTTGGGAAGAGTTTATATCTTTCCAAAAGTTATTTATGAATCCTAAAAAGCAGCTTTAGTACTGCCTAACATTTCTCTTTTACAATATTGCTTGGTAGAGACTGAGGTGTACACTTACTCTTTAAATAAACATTAATTTATGAAATGAATAACCCATTTTTTAGAACGTTCAGTATGCCATTAAAGAGTATGTATCACCTACAATTATTAATCCAGGCGTATTTGTTTGGCTACAAAAACTTTGGTGTAGAGCTGAAGATGCTCTCTTAAATTAGATTGTGTCTGTTGCGCTGAAAACACTAAACAGCATGGCTTTTCCATTTGTCATATCTCCACAGTGTTTTACTGATAATCTGAAGGAATTGCTGAACAATAAACACCCCCAACGTTGAAACGATGGGTAAAACAAGCTTGCATTGATCAACCAATGTGATAATGCCTGCAGAACACATATTTGGATGTCATTTAGTTTTGTTTTGTTTTTTTGTATCGTATCGTAAAAGAGCTCTCTGTTGACAACAGATTATGATATGTTAATGCCATAAACAATATTTCAGCACAGAGAACTGTGAAATTGCTTCATCCATCCAGGAAACAGTATTCACTCTTTTATTTATTGTTTTCTTGTCACCTAAGATCGGTATCAGTTTCTGGAATTTTAGTCAAGGCTTGTAGATAAATTTAAACCTTCCTGAACATTTCAAATGTTTTCTCTTCATGTAAATTCATCTCTCTTCAAGCTGCACTGACGAAACCCCAAACTGCTGCTGCTCTGTGAAGTACGACTGTTATCCGTTAATTCGTTCAGTGCCATGCTGAGAGTGCTCTTACCATAAGATTATTGTTCTTTTATATTGTTTCAAAAAAAAAAACATCCTTGATTTTCTTGCTGTATCTGTTTTTCGAGACCAAAGAAACTTCACTGTTGGACAAATTTGATTTGCATAAGCTTCTGTTTCCTGCTGTCCTGCTGTTTAGATTTTTGCTTCTAACTACAGCCTGGGAGTCTCAAACAACCCAACAGCACCAAGTGGATCACTAAAGAAATATTTATGAAAGATATTACAATACTGTTCATGGAGTGGGGGCTAACAGTGTAGTAAATAGTTGCCCAATAATAACAAGCTAACTAATTAAGATCCACATTGTGTTTTGGTGCTGGGAAACCTAAAAAACTCACGCTGATTTTTCATTGAGTTAAAGGTGCTAGAAAAAATGCTTTATGTATACTGTAAAAACCTAATAGAAAAGTGCTGTATACTCTACACGAAGTCCATTTATCATTTACATTACTACCATGTTGTGATGGACCAATGGATCTACCTCTCTTCTGGACTAGAACCCCTAGTTCGACGTAGAAGTACCGAGAAATATGATGACGCAGAGTTAAGAAACCTACAATTTATAATAACTGCATCTACATCTCCTACTCTGAAACATCATGACTGCTGCTGCATAATATCAAATAGCACCAACCCACAGAAACATGGGCTGTTCTAGTGCCAGTCCATGATGATGATTTCTTGATTCAGCATTGGTTGCTATTCAGCCTCAATCTGACACAGTTCACTGGTCTTAACAATTTAGCCCTTGTCAGAGTTGCTCAGGTTTTTATGCCTGTCCATTTCTCCCACTTTCAAATTACTGACATGGAGAAATGACTATTCACTTACAGTCTAATATATAGCAATCCCTTTCCTGCATGAATGTTGTTTACTTCATTGGATAGTGTTCACAATTCCTTAGTACTTTGTTGATCAGCATTGTATCTATATTACAAGGTCTCAGAATTTTTGAATATGATTTGTGGGCTTATTTGATTACACTACATAAAAGAAGGCAGCTGTTAAAGCTATGGCAGAATGAAAACATTTGCCCTTAAAGATTTACAACTCAATTTTTTTTTTAAATTCAATTTTATTTATATAGCACGAAATCAAAAGAACAGTTGCCTCAAGGTGCTTTTAATTGTAAGATACCCTACAAAAACTACAGAGAAAGATAAGATGGGTCGTGATTATTCAAGAATTTGTATGTGAGAAGCAGGATTTTAAATTTAATTCTGGATTTGACAGGGGCCCAATGAAGGGAAGCAAGTTTAGGAGAAATGTGCTCAGTCACTACTATTGCTGCAGCATTTTGGATCAACCAATAGATTTTCAGGGAGTTTTTAGGACATCCTGATATTAAAATGAAATGCAGTAGTCTAGCCTAGGAGTAATAAATGCATGAATTAGTTTTTTCAGCGTCACTCTGACACAGAATATTTCTAATTTTAGAGATATTGCACAAATGGAAGAAAGCAGTCCTACATATTTGTTTAGTATGTGCATTGAAGGACATATCCTGGTCAAAAATGACTCCAAGATTCCTCACAGTGTTACTGGAGGCTAATGTAGTGCCATCCAAAGTATCTGGCTAGATACCGCATTTCTAAGACTTTTAGGGCAGAGCACAATAACCTCAGTTTTATCTGAATTTAGAAGCAGAAAATTTGAGGTCAACCAGGTCTTTAACACAAGAAAAAGCTTACAAGAAGCCTGGAGTTGCAGTTGCAAAAACACCGAGTGGGGTAAAAGCAGAGCCAGCATGACATCTTTTCTGAGTTAAAATGATGTGACTGCCTTGTTAAAACACCATTTCTTATTTTGTAGCCATGAGGGGATTTTTTGTCCCAGACTATGTCATGCTCCACTAAGCTTTTTCCACTTTAGTGCAGCACATTTTTTTCTAATTAGAAAATTGCCCACTAAAAGCCAATTGGTGTAAAGTTAAACTAAGATTTTATTTGTTGCAGTATTGTTCACAACTTAATTGTAAAACTTTAGTGAAGTGGCTGAAAATTTGCTCCCTCAGCTAAGCTTTAGATTTGGATGCTACAGTACAATACACAGTTGTCTAAAGATTAGAGGTTAACATGTTGACAAAAGATTTACTTTATAGCCCGTCAAGGAGATTAAGATCCCCTGGCTCATCTGCATCCCAGAGCAGAACAAACGGTTTAACATCCATCCTTTTTATGATGGTGTTACATTCTCTAATATGTACAATTGCAGCATGGTCATAGGCTGGTGTGTCGGTTGTTAGTGACAACATAGAAAAAAGCTATTTTGGTGGGGGCAATATATTTTATTCATATTCTGTATTAGTGGTAGCTAGACTAGCTCAAAATATTAATGGTAGCTGATTTTTAATTAAAAAAAACAATATGTAAGACTAGGGTGGCACTAAGAGAATTTTTTTTATGGTGGTACATACCACCCCATGCTACCACAGTAGATCTGCCCCTGAATGAAGTAATTGTAATGCTTGAAATTTGCCAGGTTTTGTATGTGTTGAGGAAAGAGGAAGTGCAGTAGAGCACTGTTCAGATTGATTGTGAGACCCAGAAAAGTACTGTATATATTAAGAGTAGGAAAGTGTGAGTGTCAGGCAGTGTGTTCCAGGCACACCCCTTTGAATCCAGTACTTGGCCCCTTTAAACAGAGAGCCGGGGCAGACTTCCTGTACTAGGGGTAAATGGTCGATCCACAAGTCACGTGTTATCAGTTTATAGTATGTAGTATGCTTATGTGTTAAGAGGGAATAAAAAGATTAAGTCCATGGTTCATACACCAACAAAGATGCAGAACCAGCTGGTAGAAAACTGCCATGGTAAATGGTAAATGGCCTGCATTTGTATAGTGCTTTTCTAGTCCATAGCACCCCAAAGCGCTTTACACTACATTCAGTCATTCACCCATTCACACACACATTGGCAATGGCAAGCTACATTGTAGCCACAGCTGCCCTGGGGCGCACTGACAGAGGCGAGGCTGCCGGACACAGGCGCCACCGGGCCCTCTAACCAACACCAGTAGGCAAACATGGGGTTAGTATCTTGCCCAAGGATATTTGACATGCAGCCAGGAGGCAGCCTGGGATCGAACCACCGACCTTCTGATTAGTGGCTGACCTGAGCTACAGCCACCTGCCATAGTGGGCAGGCCCCAGCTTTCTTGTCTCTTTTTTTCCTGCGTATTTCGTTTCCCTCTGTCCTGATCTCTGTGTGTCTCTTTCTTTCCTCATATACAGCTGAAGTTGATTCAGAAGTGACCTGCCCCTTGCCTGGAAACAGTGTTTTTCCTGCTGATTCAGCCATCACTCCTGTTCATCATTACTGCTGTGCACTGTCACCTCCATACACAGGCCGGTTGTTAACACTGGTGTGCTCCTACTCCAGCTGGTGAAATGGTAAACCGTTAGTACAAAAAAACAAAAAAAAAACCTCAACTTAAACTGAAGGAAACACTTACCTGGAATGACTCTCATCACATCTTAACTTTCATCCTTGGCTCTCTGCTTCAACTACAAATTGACAATTCAGCCCACCAGTTCCACTCACTTACCTGCCCACTCTCTCCAAGTGTGGAACTACTTGGACCTTCTTTAGCTTTCTCACAAATTACACATCAAACCATCTTTCCCATCATATTAAGATATTCACTATGAGGAAGATGCCCATGCTGTGGCAACCCCCGTGACAAGAAGGAAGCTTCAGTACTTGAAAGTTGCTTTACTAGTAACCTGTAGTTTTCTCACCAGATTGCTGGTGGAAACCGTGGCCCGGCTGTTGGAATTCATTCCAACGGTAAGTTGCTTAACTTTGAATAACCTTTTGCTACAATTGAGAGTTTTGTACATGTCTTATTCTATGGGTACTACATTTCAATTCACCCATTCTAGCATTGCTGGCATTTTATACGTTAAATGTAAAGGGATAGGCAAAATCCATGATTTGATGCTTTATGTTCTTTGGAGGTGTGATGGGGAAACTGCACAATCCAGACGAATGGAACACCATGAGACCGGACAGTGTGCGCACCGCGGATGATGTGCGGAAGTGCTTCAGGAAGGTGAACGCACGCAAAGCTACTGGTCCGGACGGGATTCCCGGCCGCGTCCTCAGGTCATGCGCGGCTCAGCTGGCTGGAGTGTTCACGCACATCTTCAACCTTTCCCTCTCTCTGTCTGTAGTCCCAGCCTGCTTCAAAATGGCCACCATCGTCCCTGTACCCAAATCCTCCACCATCTCCTCATTGAACGACTGGCGACCTGTAGCCCTGACCCCCATCGTAAGCAAATGCTTCGAGAAGCTGGTCAGGGACTTCATCTGCTCTGCACTACCCGACTCACTGGACCCTCTACAGTTTGCATACCGCCACAACAGGTCCACTGATGATGCCATAGCCCTGACACTACACACTGCCCTGTCACACCTGGAGAAGAGAGACACGTATGTGAGGATGCTGTTTGTAGATTACAGCTCAGCATTCAATACCATCGTTCCCTCGAAGCTGGACAGGAAACTGCAGGATCTAGGACTGAGCAGCTCCCTCTGCAGCTGGATCCTTAGCTTCCTGTCTGACAGACGCCAGGTGGTCAGACTGGGCAGCATCACCTCATCCCCCATCACACTGAACACTGGTGCTCCACAGGGGTGTGTACTGAGCCCTCTCCTGTACTCACTCTACACCTACGACTGCACAGCCACTAACAGCTCCAACATCATTGTGAAGTTTGCGGACGACACTACAGTGGTGGGTCTTATCACCAACGGTGATGAGACGGCTTACAGGGAGGAGGTCAGCGCCCTGACCCACTGGTGTAAAGACAACCATCTCACCCTCAACGTCGCAAAGACAAAGGAGTTGATAGTGGACTTCCGGAGGTGCAGAGAAGTACACACCCCCATCACCATCAACGGCGCTGCTGTGGAGAGAGTGAGCAGCTTCCGGTTCCTTGGAGTACATCTGGCTGAGGATCTTACGTGGTCAGTACACACAAACAAAACAGTGAAGAAGGCACAGCAGCGCCTCTTCTTTCTCAGGAGACTGAAAAGATTCGGCATGAGCCCCCGCATCCTCAGGACCTTCTATCGCTGTGCCATTGAGAGCATCCTCACTGGATGCATCACCACCTGGTATGGCAACAGCACCGCCTACAACTGCAAAGCTCTCCAGCGAGTAGTGCGGTGCTCTGAACGGATAATTGGAGGTGAGCTTCCCTCCCTCCAAGACATCTACAGGAAGCGCTGCCTGAGGAAAGCGGGGAGGATCATCAAGGACTCCAGTCACCCCAGCCATAAACTGTTCAGACTGCTTCCATCAGGAAGGAGGTTCTGCAGCATCCGGTCCCGTACCAGCAGACTGAGAGACAGCTTTTTCCATCAGGCCATCAGACTGCTGAACACGTCATAGACACCTCAGCTTCACTACTGGAACTTCAACATTATGCACTCCACACTGTATATAAATGCCACTTGTTTTGCACATATTCAACTCTGTATATTTTATATATTTTATTATTATTATTATTATTATTATTTTTTTTTTTTTTACTATTTAATTTGTAAAAATGTGTATACACACACACACACACACACACACACACACGTAGGAAAATATTTAGTATACACATCCAGAAATGCATACACTATTATATATTGTACATATATTTATTAGTTTCAGGTTGGCCATTCTTGTATTTTGCTCGTTTGTGTTGTTGTGTTTGCACATCTCTGTTGCTTGTGGGGCTCGCACACAAGAATTTCACTCGCATGTGCTGTGCCAGTGTGCCTGCACATGTGATGTGACAATAAAAGTGATTTGATTTGATTTGATTTGATTTGATTTGGATGGTTCACTCACTGTCTTCTTAATCTAGGTCACACTTTCTACTGCATTTTCTTTGGGGTGTTGTCTCCAGTGTTTATCTAAGGGGTTAACTAACAAGGAAAACGCTGAAAAAACATATGGCAAATGCTGATGATGTAAGGTGGGACATAAACTACGGCCTCGAGTGACAATTAACTTAGAGCACACAGTGTATTTCGTATTGTAACCATCTTGAAAGGTATCTAAACAAATGATAAATCCTTTTCTATGTGTTTTCCCTGCATCTTCAGCCTAAAATGGTTTCTTTATTTTTTTACCTGTACATGTGGCTATGTTTCCTAACAAGAGGGTTTTATTTACCTCCAGGCACCCATGGAGAAAATTACTAAAAGTAATTAAAAAACGTCCACAACACAGCAACACAAACACTCCAATAAGACAAGGCTATATTATCCATTGTAAAATGTATTATTAACTAACAAGAAGTTGATGATAAATTAATTATCCAGTTAGATTGTGTATACTCTAATAGTGCATAATTAACCCCGTCTCCTTGAGGAGTTTTTGCAATAAATAATATATTAAATAGTGACACTGTTAATCAGCAAGTCAAAACCTGAGAACATAGTATTGAAATGTGTTACTGTGTATTACCCTTTTGTTTAAATTTCCATTCTTACAGTGTAACTGACATGTTTATTGGTGTATTCAGGCACTTTGTTGGGGTTAAGGAAAGGTCGCTGTTCTCCATTTGCTTATTAATTCAAGGTTACATATAAATCAGCAGCTTGTAGAGGTGGAAGATTCAAGTATAAGACTACCTAGGAGTACATACACGTTTCCTGTTTTCATGTCATAAGATGAAGATTGTGCAAGCATATTAAACAAGAAAAATAATATTACAACTCATTATTATTTTCTCCAAAGATAACTAAGTTCAGCGCAGGGCATGAGTGATTTCCATCACGATATGTCACGGTCCTTCCATCCTCTTAGTTCGGACCTGCCTTCTCTCTGTTCTTTCTTTTTTGTCTGCAGTTGTGGTATTAACTCTGCTTGACTCATCTACCAGTATATAACCCGGGTTCGCCTGTCAATTCCTTGCAGGACTGTTAAACTGTTAAGTGTGTTAGAGTAATTTAGGCCTCCTAGTACGATACCTTGTTTGCTTGCTGACCTGTTGACCCATCCTCTGTATTAGCCTGACCTGACCTCCTCCATCAACTTTTGTAATACATGAAAAGATGCAAATGCTTGCCTGTTGTGAATTCAAAAGCAATAATTAAAGTGTTTTCCAGCACATCCAGCTTTTGCACTCACTGTAAAAGTGTAAAAGTCACTTTAAAATCTTTAAAAGAAAACATTCACAAAACATTTGGGTGCTAATGATAGAAACAAAGTTTTTTTTGTCATGAGTCAGTGAGGTTTTATTTACATGACAGCATCTGCAACTTCCACACCTTCATTCTGGCTTGCATTTCCTAGACAAACTCAGCCCAGACTGCTCCTAATATAGCTTCAAACTTTACTCATAAGCACTGCTGGGAGATCCATTGTCTGCAGTCTGGGAAGAATAAAGTGTGTGAAATGGATCAAAGTCTCTTTTTTTTTTTTGCATGGGTAAAAATATACTGTTATCTGAGTTCTCTGTTGCAGTCTTTGACCTGTGGGATATTTACACTTCAAACACATCTATTTTCCAACAGCCGTTATTCCTGGTGGGGGTAGGTCTTCTGAGCACCTGCTAGACCCTTAAGGAAAAAAGGCAGATCTGTTCGGATCATCATTCCTCTCTCTAGATGCCTGTTCTGCCAAATAGCCTATCTAAGGTTGGTATTCACATGGTACTTAGAAAAGGTAATTACAGCAGCTGGCAGGCCTTTTAGTTACTGTAATCTAACCAAACACATTTAGCTGCTCACTAAGGGAAAAGTTGAGATTATCCACATTATCTCAACCATGCCTTACAGGTGAGATATTATTTCTACAGGAATCCTATTCAGACAGAACTCTTTGCAGTGCCTGAAATGTCAGTCCAGCTTATATAAGTAACAGAGAGATGATAGTATTAGCAGTTGACTGCCCATCTTGGATGCCATTATTGTTCTCAGAGGAGCCATTACTGGATGCAGGGAGAAACAGCAACAGAGGGAAAGACTGCCATTACTCACCTTGTGCAGCAGTAAGTGAAGACCATCAATTACACTGACACAGGTTCAGTCGTCTCAGTGTAATTCAAATAGCTGGGTAACAGGGACGAAATGTTTGCCTATTTGAGACTATTAATGGAAATGAGCTTCAACTTAAAGGGTAAAAAAGAAAAAGCACATCCTCCTAAAATCCCTGTTTTCCTTTTCTCAACTAGACATATTCTTGTGCTACTAAGGCTTTTTGAGCATTATTCATGCTCTAAGCAGTTAGTTCAGTTCACTGGGGACAGTAGCCTAGAAATGTGAAGCAAAAGTGCTTGTGAAGAGAAGTTTAGCAGTCTAAATCCCAAATTGGCTGTTTAATTTGAATAAGAACCACTGTGACTGCCCCTTAAATGCACTGTAAAACTCATTTTTAGATATTAATTCAGCAAATATGAATGTGTGTCAAACTCTACAAAAAAGTTAAACTTGGAATAGTTTGGTAGCTTTACTGTAAGTTAACTGTGGGTGGTTGCTGCCAATGGAGCAATACATTTGTATCAAATTAAAATACATTGCAATAGTCTAAAAGTATGTCGAGAAATTAAATAACAATATCTATCTATCTATCTATCTATCTATCTATCTATCTATCTATCTATCTATCTATCTATCTATCTATCTATCTATCTATCTATCTATCTATTTTTTCTCTCTCTTATAATCTTTACATCACCTTAACTTTTTATTTGGCCTCATCTTTTGGCTTTTGTTTCAAATCATGTTTTTGCCTGACTTTTTAAACTGTTTTAAATGGATCGTCTTAAGCACACAGAACACGTGTGTTCCCAGCAAGTAACAAATCATAAACCATAACATTTATTACTTGATATTTATTGCCAAAGTATTGATCAAAGTGATTCAATTTGCTTGTACTCTACATTGTGCGACTTGTGACGTAATTGGTCACCATGAATCAAAACCTCTCCTGGGTACTGTCCAGCCTGATCACCTTTTTGAATTTTATATAAGCAGTACAAGCCACAGAACAAGTCCCCAGCAATAACCCACTACGTGTCAACCAAACTAATGAGCGAAGTGCAAAGAGAGATAAGACTGACCATTACAAGGAGACTGCACATAAGCTTGTTTCAAATGTAAACAATGCCATCCTGAGTAGCCAAGCTACTATAGAAATTTGAATTTAAAATGTGATTTGCTTGCCTTGACAAGCTGGTTTCACACTATGATGAAATATTAGGGACACATTAACCTTCCTCTTGTGTTGAGTTTGACTTGTTTTTAGGTTTTAAAAGCATAAAAGTGCCTTTTAAATTTGTTTATTGCATCAAGGCTTTTTAACTTTGTCAGAAATCTCTATTTTAAACAAACCAAAACAAAAAAAAATAGCATTTCCCTAAATTATAAAAGTATGACCTTTGTGTTGTTGGGATCGGTTTCGACCCAGTTTTTCTTACTCTCCACCCTCCAGCCTGGCACACCTGCGGTTATCAACTCACCTGCTCCTCATCTTGTGATCAGTCAACTCCCTTCAAATACTGAGGACTTTCCTTCAGTCTGACATTCACATCACTGCAAATAAATTCACAAAACTGCATTCTACTCTGAGTTTTTAGTCCTTCATGCTCTCTGAGCCATAAATGAACTCATCTGACTCAACTCTGTTTTCCTTGATGGTGAGACATGAAGCTCTGCTGCTCGATGTATCAACAAAACAGGACACATTAACCCAGCTATATGCTTCGCTTCAGTGCTCTGCAATGGATGACCAATCATGTGGCCCTCAGTTTGGAAAGAGTTTTGCTCCCCGCTGGCAGCCCAGGTTAGTCCTTGTTCTGGGTTGCACAGACTAACGGCCAGGCGGAGAGGACAATCCAGGAGCTGTAGGCCTCTCTTGGGTGCATGGTGTCCATGAATCTATCCACCTGGAGCTCCCAGCTAGCATGGGTAGAGCATATCCTTAACTCCCAGTCATTTTGAGATTAAAATAGAAATTTCAAGATGAAACTCTAAATAGTATTTTGATTAAAAAAGTCAAAATGTTGAGATTACAGTTGTTGCTTCAAGTCAAACAACTACCATGGCTCTTATACTCACTACAAAATGACTTGACTTATTGAAACAAAGTGATGATCTGTCTTATTGTGTCTTGTGATAAAACATACATCGTCTTTCTTGCACTAGGCCCTAGGGTATAAACATTGGTATCCTTCCATTTGTCCATTGCCAGTGATTTCACTTTGTACAAATCCAACTCTTCCAAGTTTTTGTTTTCTTTCTTAGACTTTTTTCTCAAAATCGTATTTCAACTTTTTGTCAAAATTGTATTTAGATTTTATTCCTAAAATGCTTTTTTGACTTTAAAGTCATTCAAAATTTCTAATTTATTCTCAAAATGATCAATATTTTAATGATCAATGATCAATACTATGTTTTACTCGCATATAGCTTATTCATGTAGTTTTGGAGGTCCGTAAGCCTCCAGGTCTTTTCTCTATGTAACACCAAAGGTAGTACTTGTTACTTTATTGGACAGAGCTACAATAGTGCAGAGATTAGACCCACCAGATCCCTGTCTAGTGTTCAGTAGCCTTCAGCAGGTTCTTTCAATAACACACCCCAGGACAAATTGGGCATGGAGGAGTCATGTTTCTTGCTATAAAATATAAAATAATTCTCTAGTAGTAAGTACAAAAGGTTGGCTTTGGGTAGATTTTATTTATTTATTTATTTTGTCAGGGGAGCACCCTTGAGAATTTACGCAAAAGCTTTCATCCATGTACGGAGGCACCAAGTGAGTATCAGGAGAGGTGATAGGAAAATGAGAACTAAAGGAAGGGGGATCTCAAAGTTTTATTTTGGAATAAGGTGCAGTCCAAATTCAGGAGGTCATTCTTTTTTTAATCAAACGATGGTGTTCATCTGCTATCTATAGCGCTTGGTGTTTTCATTTATCTGTGTGTCTGTGTGGGAGGTGACTCTTTGATACTGAATAGATCTGAAGCAAGGCTCTCGTAATGCCAAGCCTCCATCGTCCGCAGAGCAGAAGACCCTTGACATTATCACATCAGTCACATTAAAGTCATCATCATCAGAACGAAATGTCAAATTGGAAAAAGCAACAATCCCTGTAAAAATGTGTAACCTTTATGCTGTGCGTACTCTGTGTTCTCTCCGAGTCCCCGCTGAGCCTTTTCCTCTGCAGTCCTTCGGTCACACAAGCACAGTATTGCAAATTTTCCTGACATTTATGAAAGGCGATTAGGTGGGATTTTTGCCATCCGTGCCAAACATACCTCTAAATCACATTACCCATGACAGCAAACAAGCCTCAATGTTAAACCTGAAGATCAGCATTCGAAAAGAACACTAATGTCTTTTGATGTCCACATCTCACCTGGTTAATTTTATTCTTTTCAGAAAGTAGAATATCAGTCCTTGTTTCTAAAGTTGCCCACAGTAAACAAATCAGATTGCTCTGAGATTCACACTCTCGCCTCCTTTTAATCAGAGAGACACAACATCAAGTACTGATGTCCACAGTTTAAGTAAGACTTGAAAAGGATCCATAAAGTTCAAAGGCAGTGTTATGAATGTTTTTCTTTCCCCCCACTGAAAGCTGTATTTTTGTGGAAACCCAACTTTACTATGCTATAGCTGGTATTCCTTTATTTAGACTGAGCCTGCCACTGTTAAACAGAGTAAGGTGTATTTTTGTGCAAATTTAAACCAAATCAAAAGAAATCAAGCTGAATTGCTGCAGAAGCATAGTTCATTTAGAACAAGGGTAGGGCAGCTCAGAGTATCCACAAATAGGATCCCTAATGACAGATGAAGAGATGACTAAATGGATAAATAAAGAAAGAAAAAAATAAGTAATTAATGTGGGTAATGAAAACGGCCCATGTTTTGTTTTATATTCAAGACAAGTCGGCCCAAACCTGAGGAGACAAAAGCTTGTTAACTGACATCCAGATGTATTGGCATTGTTTCCTCTGTGATCCATGTTATTGACAAAGAGTCCACATTAGCCTCTGATGAACTGATCAATTGTTTCCCAGATGAACTAATTAAGAGCTCCCTTTCTTCACATATTTACTGCAACAGATGCCAAATTTATTTAAGAATCATTGCAGAATAGGATAAAACCACACACAGGCCCGTGACTACTTCTAGTACACAAGTATAGATTTTTACCCTGTCAGCCCACCACTTACAGTGCAACTGTATCATTGTCTATGTATATGTAAAAGTCACTTGATTTCTTCATAGCTTGCTAGGAAAATGGGAAACAGCTGCAGTGATTTATTGAAACATGCAAACAAATTTGATACTTGAAATGACCATTTTTTTTCTTTATTCAACAGAGCCTGAAATCACTTAGACAAGCTTTCTTTCTGAGGTATAAGAATAAGTAAGACTAGTTTTTCAGGCTTTTTGAAGCCCTCCTTTGGATGCTGGCTGCCTTTTGTTCAAGGACTGGACCTTTGCACAGTTCGGTATATCAATTAATTTACTTTCCTGTTCAAAATATACATTTATGTTAGATGCAGTACTGTGCAGTAACCACAGATGGATTCCATCAATAAAGGGCATATAAAGAATTGGATAATTTAACATCCATGTTTCATGCATATGTATTTGCCCAGCAGAGAATTGATACTGCACTTCAAACATGCTGTAAGTGAAAGAAATTTTATGAATTTAAACTAAAACTCAGAACATAACCTGTTCCTAACCAGGTTATGTATCCAGCTTAAGTTACCACAGGGATTTAGCATGATAAAAAGAGAGCCACAGAAAAGGTAAATGGACTGATTCTTATATAGTGCTTTTCTACTCTCTTGGAGCACTCAAAGCACTTTATACAACATGCCACATTTACACACACACTTTCTTCTGTACTTTTCAGTGCTTCCTAGCTAACATTCACACGCCAATGGATGCACTGGAGAGCAACTTGGGGTTAGTATCTTGCCCAAGGATACTTGGCATGCAGACTGCAGGAGCCAGGGATCAAACCACCAACCTTCCCAGGAGGAGATGGCCTGCTCTATCTCCAGAGCTACAGCCACCCCAGGTGACTTTAAGCCATTAATATGGCTTCATAGTAAAGCCCTTAGCTCATGGCAATACCAGTGGCAATAGTGAAAGCAGTCATCTTCTTTTCAATGGTCATATAAAGCAGCTAATTTTAGAGTAAACTGGATTGTTACAGGTGTATCCCACATAGCTCAGTATCCTAAATCAAGCCCTATAAACAAAACTACAGATACTGATAACACCTTATTATAGCTTGTGTCGATTCCTTTGAGATTTGTAATTTTGGAAAACGCCTCCATGTTTTAGTTTTAGAGTTAGTGATGAACATCTAATTTCTTTGCTCATTTTCCTTCTTGACTAAAAGGACTTTAAACCGCATTAGTATACAGGGAGGGCAGAATTATTAGGCAAGTTGTATTTTTGAGGAATAATTTTATTATTGAACAACAACCATGTTCTCACTGAACCCAAAAAACTCATTAATATCAAAGCTGAATGTTTTTGGAAGTAGTTTTTAGTTTTAGCTATTTTAGGGGGATATCTGTGTGTGCAGGTGACTATTACTGTGCATAATTATTAGGCAACTTAACAAAAAACAAATATATACCCATTTCAATTATTTATTTTTACCAGTGAAACCAATATAACATCTCCACATTCACAAATATACATTTCTGACATTCAAAAACAAAACAAAAACAAATCAGCGACCAATATAGCCACCTTTCTTTGCAAGGACACTCAAAAGCCTGCCATCCATGGATTCTGTCGGTGTTTTGATCTGTTCACCATCAACATTGCGTGCAGCAGCAACCACAGCCTCCCAGACACTGTTCAGAGAGGTGTACTGTTTTCCCTCCTTGTAAATCTCACATTTGATGATGGACCACAGGTTCTCAATGGGGTTCAGATCAGGTGAACAAGGAGGCCATGTCATTAGTTTTTCTTCTTTTATACCCTTTCTTGCCAGCCACGCTGTGGAGTACTTGGACGCGTGTGATGGAGCATTGTCCTGCATGGAAATCATGTTTTTCTTGAAGGATGCAGACTTCTTCCTGTACCACTGCTTGAAGAAGGCGTCTTCCAGAAACTGGCAGTAGGACTGGGAGTTGAGCTTGACTCCATCCTCAACCCGAAAAGGCCCCACAAGCTCATCTTTGATGATACCAGCCCAAACCAGTACTCCACCTCCACCTTGCTGGCGTCTGAGTCGGACTGGAGCTCTCTGCCCTTTACCAATCCAGCCACGGGCCCATCCATCTGGCCCATCAAGACTCACTCTCATTTCATCAGTCCATAAAACCTTAGAAAAATCAGTCTTGAGATATTTCTTGGCCCAGTCTTGATGTTTCAGCTTGTGTGTCTTGTTCAGTGGTGGTCGTCTTTCAGCCTTTCTTACCTTGGCCATGTCTCTGAGTATTGCACACCTTGTGCTTTTGGGCACTCCAGTGATGTTGCAGCTCTGAAATATGGCCAAACTGGTGGCAAGTGGCATCTTGGCAGCTGCACGCTTGACTTTTCTCAGTTCATGGGCAGTTATTTGGCGCCTTGGTTTTTCCACACGCTTCTTGCCACCCTGTTGACTATTTTGAATGAAACGCTTGATTGTTCGATGATCACGCTTCAGAAGCTTTGCAATTTTGAGACTGCTGCATCCCTCTGCAAGATATCTCACTATTTTTGACTTTTCTGAGCCTGTCAAGTCCTTCTTTTGACCCATTTTGCCAAAGGAAAGGACGTTGCCTAATAATTATGCACACCTGATATAGGGTGTTGATGTCATTAGACCACACCCCTTCTCATTACAGAGATGCACATCACCTAATATGCTTAATTGGTAGTAGGCTTTCGAGCCTATACAGCTTGGAGTAAGACAACATGCATGAAGAGGATGATGTGGACAAAATACTCATTTGCCTAATAATTCTGCACTCCCTGTACTTGTTTGCTAGCAACACAACTGCAAACCACTGCCGTCATTTCTTATTCAGAGAATAGATGTGTGAAGTATTAACATTTACAGCAAGACTTTTGGATTGTATATCAATGCGCCAACAAGCCAAACACAGTGTTTTCCATGGCAATGCAGTTTAGACAGTTTTGTTTACGTGTATATGTATCATATTAAAGTGATTATAAAATATGCACTAAATATAACAACGTTGAGTCAGACTCCACCTACTCCCTTTCAGTCGAGGCTGCAGGTGACGACATGGTTAAATATGCTGGCTGTTTGCTTTAAGAGTATTACAATGATAGCCTCCAAACAGTGTTAGTTTGTATCCTATATATAAAACATGGCCAGCACAGTGAGAACCCACAGAGCCCAATGAATATATTCCATTTGATATTCTCTGGGCTGCTTGATCTTGATCCTCTGCCTGTTTTCCTCTGCTATGAATATATTACAAGGACACAAAAGAAAATAAATTTATTTGGGGGGAAAACACAGGGCTGCATGGAAAGGGAGGGTAGGATAAAAATTGCTGAGGAAGGCCACAGCATTATCAAAGAGTACTTTTCATAAGTAGTTTTTATTGAAAAAAAGTGAAAGTAGGGCACAGTTTTATCATTTTGTGACTAAGCTGGCGGCTGTGACAGCAGTTACTGTTAGTTATCAAGCCAGTGGCAGCTCAATACATATTTGTCCGTATTGTCACTGTTGTTTGTGCATATAGTGAGCTCGCACAGGAAGAAGGCATTGCCTTGCATCACGTGTCCGTGAGGAGGTGTATGAGGTATTTGTGTAAACATTTAATTTAAGCTCCTACATGTCAGTGAAGACACATCCCTCACACAAGAGTACAATATCTAAAATGGAGTTTTCCACATTCCCTGCCCACAGCTGTACGCTAATCCTATCAAAGTGACTGTGACAAAGGATGTTTTCATGGTGATTAAGGCCATATGAACACAGAAGCTGTCGACAGTACCTCAGAGGGACAGTCACTGTTACAGTACTGACCAGAAACTCATCAGGGATGGAACTTTATATTCCCATTTTTCTATTTCTCCTAAATGTTATGTATATATTTCTCTTTCACACTCGGCTAATTAGAATAAAGACTTGTGAAAATTTAAATTGTTTGCTGTTTTTCGTGCCCTGTGCGTAATCGTCTTAACTGATTTTCCAAGCAACCAATTAATGTGGTTTAAGAGATTTTAATAATCTAATCTGCCTAAAAGCCCTTTTTCTTCTTTTTTTTTCCATAAAACATAAAACAAAATAAAACTCGTAGTGCTTGCATAACATAATTTAAGACAGACACGTGCAGAAATGGTGGGTTTATTTCAGAATGCTTTACGGAGGTGTTGATTCGACTGTACGTTGATTTTGGTGCTGATGTGCTTGTATATGTAGGGAGCAATGTGAAACAAGGTTATTTAGTTTAAAATAACAGTTGATGATTTATTTACAGAAAGTAGTTAATTCACAATATTTTGTCCTTTAAAGAAGAAAGAAACGACATGGCAGATGTGGTCACTTCTCGAACCATTTAGGTTAGGCAACTTGGCTAAAGGAGACCATAAGAGTCTAAAGAGACTTTGTTTTGTAAAATCAAAAAGATATAAAACTAGACAAAGGTTTGGCATAGGCTATAGCACTGTAGTACATTGGCTGACAGTGTCATCTGATTGAAACAAGCTGCCATTGGTCGAATCTGCTGGTCAGCTTTGTCTTTCTGTGCAGTCATTATGTTCTCAGACGTGCATGACAGGTTGATTAGTCAATTTAATTAATTTGGTCATGGAAATGAGCAAATAAAGTGCTTAGAATGCATAGAATAAAGGACCATATGTTGTAGTATAAAGTGGTGTGATTGCTAGAAAGGCTATAAATGTCAAACTATGGAGAGCGTTGAGGCTAGACCCAAATAAAAAAAAGAAAAATAGGATGATAACAGATATCCAAAATAGGTTCTGTTGGCAGTATAATGCAGTTGTTTCTGTCCTGGCCCTCTGCCCCTTACTTGAACATTAAACAGAATCATATGGATGCAGAGCTTCTTCCTATACTACTGGGAACCACCTGTTCTTATAGAGAACTGGTTACTGGTTGTTGCAGTCAACAAAAAATGGTTCAGACATTTTTCAACACAGACATGCATAAAGACAGACATTCAAACAGGCATGCCAAAAGATAAACTATACTATAAAACTCAATACACATAAACAGTGGATGTAGAGGAGAGTAAAAGTACTAGATGACAATTGCAAACACTGACTAGATTTTTTATTTAAAAATAACAGGAAAACAACTCAGAGATGAATCACACCAAAAACAAAGAACTGATGCTACAAAACTCAAAGCCCTGGGCTCAAGAAAAGTGCTTCATAAATACCAGTGAATTTCCACTTAATTGTTAGGGACAAGATAAATGGATTTTTAATCTTTAACAGTTCTCCTTTCGAATTCTATTAAAGATGTTCTGAATGCTGACTCTCTTCCTTATGTCTCTGGTATAAATAGTTTAAATAAACAGTGTAGTTAAGGATATGGGTAAAAGCATAAAACTGGAAACAAACCTTGGTCTGTGGTTTGTTGACCCATGCATCCTCCAGGACCTCATTCCTATTAAAACTTTATATGTGGGTAATACAAAGCTTAAAGCTGTACCTTTACAAATATAACAGATAATGAGGTATTATTTTCAAATGTGTGTAGAGTTTCTTCTTAATCAAATAACCTGCCTTTTTTCCAATTCATGTAAACTTCACAATCTTGTTAAAGCCATCCTCTGATATGAGATTTGGTTTAAAATGCCTGCAGCTCTACAAAAATACCTGAGAGACTGAAATATCACATTCTGTTTGGGTGCACTCAGTCACACAGTGTTATGAATAGACTATACCTTCAGTGTTGTAAAATATTCAGAGAAGTGACCTCAAACAGACTCTACTCACAAAGAGAACAGGACCTTTGCAAAATTACATGAAAAACATGGCATAAGTTTGTTTTGCTAAATCAACAAAGGAAATGAGCAAACAAGCAAGAACAACAAAGTGTATGTTGAATAAAAGATCCTCAGCTGGTCTCCCTGTGAATTTGTACTATATAATAACAAAAAGATGCGTCACATCCATTATTTCGTTTTTTCAGTGTGTACTGTGTTGATGTTTATTAAAGGTGCAAACACAAGTTGTGCTCAAATAGTCAGGTCTCCTGTTTTTTTTTTATTTATCTCTAATCTGTGGTGTGTTAATTAAAGAATTTTCTTATACAGTTTTGTCAAAAACTTTTTGTTCTGCAAAAAAAAAAAAAAAAAGCTTCAACAGCCATTTCACTGGGTTTCTACAGTGAAATTGAAAGTTAAATAACTTTCGTAACCAGTGAACCTTGAAGTGTGTAACGTTCCCAGAAGTCTCTTTCTGGTGCTCAATGGGGTGGTACTGAGACAAACTGGCATCAGCACATCCAATTTGCTTTACGCACTGATGACTTCAAGGCAATCACATTTTGGGGGGAATAGGAAACAAAAATAATTTTGTACATTTGCTTTACAGTAACAAAACTCTAAGTAGTTTTTTCCACTATTAGACAGTTAACTAGCATGATAAAGCTTACTGTACCTTGCACAACCTTTTAATGGCAGGTTAACTATACAGACCTAAACATTTTTATGCATGTTTACCTTGTCTATTTTAGTTGCAAGTTAGCCAGGTAACTTCTAAAATGGCATGCTACAACTTTACAACTTTTTTTTTTTTTTTTTTGCCTGTCCCGTTTGGCTCTTTTGCCATCAGAATTGTTGTTTAAAGGCAAAGAAAGATGCCCAACGGATTTATTTTACCAAATTGACCATCCCAGCCTTGCCGTAATGGTCCATTTGATTCACCTTTTATTGTTTATTTTATTTTCACTTACTGAATACGGGACAGACTTGACTGGGGGAAAGAAGGGGAGAAAGAAAGAGGGAAAGAGAAACAGCTGAGAAGAGGGACGGGGGAGAAGGGCAAAAGACAAAAACCAACAGAACGGGCAGAGAAAAAAAAATGCATATATCAATCACCTGGATCACCTGTTGAGAAAGAAAAAAGAAAGCAAGCAGAAGAGAACAAGAGTAATAGAATAAACAACATCACAATGATATATGGGAATATGACAGTAAATACTAAATGTTAAACATTATTGTGCAGCACATAAGATCAACAGAACACAGTGTGCTTTGAGGTAGGAGCCAAAAAGGGTGTAGTTTGTGGGTGTGATCACCCGTGTGTACACCTGTGAGCATGGACGCGCTTGTTTTTTGTTTTTTAAAAGGTTCCTTCATGTAATAATCTGCTAGAGGGTGTGGGGGGGCCACAGCCCCGTCCTCCAGGGCGTGAAGCAGGTGTGGAGGAGATCAAAACTTCAGACATCCAGAGGCCCCCAGAACACAAGAGACCAAGGAAGACTAACAGAGGGGCAGCCGCGCCACTGTCCCAGAAAGAGCTGAGGAGAGTCCCAGATGAGGGCTCACTCAGCAGCCGCGGAGCAGAAGCCAGGGGGAGTTGCAGTGACGCGCCCGTGAGCTCCGCCGGCAGCCAGCTGCGCCTGAGTGACCGAGCCCCAGGCCGAGAGGCCGGGGGCACCCCACCTCCGAAGTGGCCCGATTGAGCCCCAGGCTCCAGGCCCCGATAAGCGGCCACCAAGGAGTGAGCCGGTGTGTACCTGGACGCCCATCCCCGGACACAAAGAACCACCAACGCACCGATGTCTGAGGGGGTCCGCCACTGGCAGGGGAAGTGGTGGTAGGGGGAGATAGGCCTCCAAACCTTGGAGGGCCTGAGATGTCCCCAGAGAGGTGGCGCCTGACACCCAACCTGACATATAGACACAGACATACAGGCACACACAGATACAAACATCCATTCCCACCCTCATGCTCTCATATGCACTTACTCCACACTCAACCAACGTGGAGACAGACATAAAGAGACGTTGTACACACAATCACACTCCCCAAGCGTACTCTACAAACCGGGTCTAGGTGCCCCCGCCCCTGGAGGGGGGAACTGCACCCAGACCCAGGTGGTGTTTCCCTTTTCCCTGCGGTGGGGGGAGGCAGACCGCCCCGACTCCGCAGCAGCAGGAAGGCTCCACACTCCAGACCGCAGTCGGACGGCCAACTCCTCCTCCTAGTCCTAGCATAGAATACATACAACTTTACAACTTAATAACAGTCAAAGCTTTCCGTTTACAACTGCACATACACCTGATCAATCCCACATACCCCATTCTCAGCTTTTCAAAATAAAGATGACCTCATGTGTTTTCATGAACATTTCTAAAGTTTCCTTAAGCTTGTCCTTTTCCTAGAGTACATCTTATGCTACCTAGTTTGTTTAGCTAACTGTGTCCATATTAGGACTGGGCGATTTGCTCCATGCTCGTGTGTTTGCACCCCTATGGCATCATTGCCACGGTGAGGTTAACATAGCAATGTTAGGAAAATAGCAATTACAGTTGCACTGTCTTGCATCAAAGAAGAAAATGAAAAAAGAAACAGTGCACAAGTGAGAGAGAAACACACGTACTGGGAGTTTTTTTTTTCTCTTTTCCAGCATGAAGAGATTTTTAAAAGTTGACAGAGAACCCTTTTGAACCAGTGAACACGTGTTGCAAGTGTTGATTGTTTGTGATATTAAACTATAGGATTAAAGATTCAATTTATGATTAATGTTATATTCATTTATGCATCTACAGAGCAAATCCTACTATTCTACTTTAAAAACATGAAACGATAGAAATAGAGGTTACAAGTCTGGTTGCTTTTGTTACCTGTTGTTACATTATGTCAGACGATTTTGTTTTATTTCATTATATATTTTTTGTTTATCTGAACACATACGTGTGTGTGTGTATATCTACATATATATTCGTATCTGTAAATGAAAATATATGTAGTGTGTATATATTGTTTTTTGTTTTATATGTCTGAAACAAATAAAGATACAATACAATACAATACAATACAAGATCAGGCTCTAGCTGCTGGGCTGGGGTCAGCATTGAAGCATTAATTAACTGTAGACCTTTTTTGAGCACTATTGTAGGAATGGGATGTAATAGACACATTGATGGTTTGGAGGCGGTACAGAAGTTAACTCAGAAAAATTAATTGGAGAGAAAGAGTCTAAATAATTATGAGTAGTATTGAAAGTAGCTGTACATAATGATATGTCTGTAAGATGGTTATGAATGATTTGTCTCAAATGGTTAACAATTTTAACTGAAGAACCTTTGAAATATAAATAACGACACAACTGTAACTGTAATTTAATTCCTGAATTTAGTGCAGAAACCACTAACATTTCTGTATTACTCAAAAATTCTCAAAGGGCTGCAGAGACCTTATATTATTTAAATGGATCCAAAAGCAGACAACGCGAGGCCACACAAACTTGGTTAAACCAAGGGCGAGCCGTTTATTCAGGCTGAAGAAATGAAGGTACAAAAATGGTGAAACAAAAACAAAGGACTAAACCTAAACTGGGAAAGAACTAAACTAAACAGTGAAGCATGTGGACCATAGAAAAACTAGGGACCGGGAACACATGGGAGATGACAGACATGGGTAGATGACCAGACGACCTAACAACAAATGACAGAAAACTCACACATTAAATACACAGAGAGGGAGCGAGGGGAGTGGAAACACATGGGGAACACAGCTACAGAGAAATAAATGTGAGTCCACAGGGAAACCAAACTAAACACTGAACGTGGACCATGAAACTATCAAAATAAAACAGGAAACACAGAGACTTAGACTGACACACGAGCTTGACACACGAGGAAAGGCAGAAAAGAGAGCGAGGGAACACGAGAGAGAAAGACATGAAGGGCTGGGGAATGGCTATATCTGCATTCACGTGTCAATCAAATTGGGCTACACCCCAAATGGTTTTGTTCCAAGCTCCTGAGTGTCTGTGGGCAATGCCATGTTTTTGGAGTCCACCTCAAGTTGTGTTAACTTTCAGAAGAGGCAATTAAACATAAAATCATTATTTTACTTTTATCACCCAGTCTGAAAATGTAACTGCATAAAGATGGGGAAAAAGTGACTGAGCTACTTGGATCACTTCGCAGATATAAATTGACATGACTTTAGTAGCTTCTGCAAAATGTTGTTAAACTACATGTTGATTTAAACATAGCTAACTCAAACACATCAGGAACCACTGACAACAATTAAGGTGAATTTGCTGGGCTCATTATATCTACCATTACTGTAAAGGCAGGGACTAAAATTCCAAAATGAGATGAATTGTCAAGTGGGTCATGAGAAGTTCCCAGGAAGGCAATAAAGCAACTTTTCTACGCTCACAGTCATAATCTGCTGACAGAACAAACTCTGGGATTGATGGCATCATTTGGCATAATTTCGCTTCACTGCACAGATAGAAAACAGCTGAAGAAAGGCATTATCATCCTCTTGAAATCTTCTGTACTGGATGTATTGCCAGTCTTCAACAGGAAATCTTTTTGGGAAACATCCTCCAATCATTATAGAGACAAATACATCTGATTGCCAGTCTCTGACATTTCATTTTCTCTATTTCAACACATTTTATGAATGTTTTTTAAGGATTGTCTCTTGTGTGTTGTCTTCGTATAAGAGATGTGTAATCAAGTTCATCATTGTGGTTTGGTAATAAAGTGGTCACCATGGTAACGACTAAATTGGCGCACGTAGCAATTCATCTTACTGGAAAAGTTATTTAATTTAATCCACTGTTTAGTAGAGAGCTTACCAAACAGAATTCATCACTATTACACTGCACACAACACTGTGATGGGATTTTTCATCAATATCAGAGGTAGCAAAAGCACACACATCCATCACTTTAGCAGAACTACACAATCAAAAAAATACTCTAGTGAAGAAGTTGAATCAGTAATTCAACTTTTACCAAAGTAAAAAAAAAATCCCCTTAAGGGAATAATGTGAAATGTACTGAAAGTATAAAAGTTAAAAAAAAATTGTGCAAGATAACTGGTAGAAATGTTCCTCCAAAGAACAAAGTTAACTGAACCTCATTATTACTAAAAACACAGCCTGGTTGGAAGCAGGAAGTAGGCCGGGCCACGACGGTCCAATTTTATAACCAGCTGCATTCACGCTTCAACCAATAGTCAGTCTCCACTTGGAACTTACATAAGCACAAAAATCAGAGAAAATTAACAATCCCACCCTCAGGAGTGGAGGAAAACACTACACAAAATTATGACCTGGGTCATAACAAATTCTACTTCTGATAAATGTACTCAGCTTGAACATCTTTTATTTTTTTACAATGAGAGAAAAAACAAAGGGAATAGAAAAAAAACTAGGTCTATATATTGTTGCCTACAGAGTGGAAGGGTGACTTTGCCTCCACACCTAAACAGAAAAATCAGTACAGTCAGGGATTAAAGTGGGATTTGGCGGGTGAGGTAACCCTAAGGTCAGCTGAAGTGGTGGAGCAAATCAAAAAGAAAGAAAATCAATTATAAATAAGTCACAATAATTTCAATTGTGAGCACAAGTAGATTTAGTATGCAACTGTGATCGGCTCACCTGTGCTTCTTTCTAGATTTAGCCAGCTGAGTAGAACAACATACAAGCAGACGCTACATGAACTATCATGGCTTATTTCCCACCCCTCCACAGTACAGATTAAGTATAAAGGTTGAATTCAGTGAATGAATCATCCTCATGTGCTTTCATTTGAATTAATGTATATTTCCCTGTTACACTGACCATGAACTTTACAGCTGTGCTTCACCAGTCCAACATAACGCATTACTGTAAGCTTCATCACAACCCTGCAAACTACTCTCAACTGCACTTAACTAAGTATTTTCATGCAACCTTTGAATACATTTCACTAAGCTGCCCTTACCTTTACACATAATCTCTTTTCTCTTCTTCTGTCCTGTCTTTCTTACATGTTTCTCCATCGCCGAGTGGTGTTGTCTCCTGGGAAATACAACAACTGTCCATTGTAAGAGAAAGAGTTTGTGTGTTTGCTGATATTTGTTGGCCCGTTGGAAATCTTACATTACGTGACACTTAACGTGCTTGCTTCTCTCTTGAACCACTAGCAATATGCGGATCAGGATATATCAGGATCATGATTCATGAACATCTGCACCAAAAACACAATTCCAGATGTCATGGCCAACTTTAATCTCTGAGTATGGTACAATAAATGAGGCATAGATTATCTGTTTTTGCCTTTATTCTTTCATTGTGTATGATAAGCTCCAGTGATGGATACTCCAATAGGATTATCTTTTATCTGTTATAATTCCTTCCATTTAGGTTCAAATCGGAAGTCACTAAGTAATGGTAAATAATAAATCACGTCAAAAATCTTAAACCTGAGGTAGCAAGCCTTTTTTGAAAATGTGAGGATTAGAAAAAGATATGTGTGTAATAATGTAGAGAGTAAAAGTTATCAAAAAAACAAGTACCAAGTACAGATACATGAAGTACTGTGCAGTAACACAGTTACAGCGCAGTATTTGTGCTTGTTAACGTCCCATCTTTGATCAATATAGTACATGAGAACTGCTGAGCCATTACAATGCAATGATAAGACATACCACAGCTGGAGGGGTGGAGGGATGAAGAAGGAGGAAGTGCTGTCTTTATCTTCTATATAAGGCTCTGATAAAAAGCTAGCTGGATTTTTTAACTTGGTGCAAAGCTCCTCTTCTAAGAAGAATTAGTAGTAGTCTAATTAACGTTTTGTTTTCAATTCTGTCAATTTGATAGAAAACAAATCCTTTCTGTCTGTGTGGTCAGATCACATTTGTTTGTCTTGTGTAAACTTTTATTATAAGGGAGTCTTTTGTGCTTTCTTTCAGACCACGGACTAAGAAAAGCTTTTTTCCTTCCTTAAGAAATGTGGAATAAAGCAGGCACTCTTCAGTCTCCCCTGTCTCCTCTCCGTCTCTCAACATCTTTAAAGCTGTTATCAAAAGTCCTTCTGTCTCATCTCTGCTAATATAAACCACAGGGGAAAAGCTTATAACTGCTCCCACAGCAGCACATCACACACGTACCACATTCGAGGAGTCAAGTGCTGTATGTGCTGTTATCCAGGTTAAATTCACATGATCATGTGTTTGCCGTTATGAGGTTACAGTTGAACTATTTATTGAAACATTTCTAATACAATTGTTTCTAAAACAAATTTCTGATCCAAGACTTACTTATCTTGAGGGGTGGGTGTAAAAACTGATTCAAAAGCAAGACACATAGTCATTGCAATATTCTGTATTACTGTATTACTGGATGAAAAGGGTTGTAGCTCATTTTGAATTTCAATTTATTTCTTTAATAACTATCTAAGCATGTCACCTATTAACATAACAATAAAGATCCAAGACTGGTTAAAAGGTTTATACTCTACGGACAATGCATGTGTGATTAAAAAAAAAAAAAGTGAATTGAAGCATTAAGGCTTTAAGTGTTTTATTTTATTTTTTACCATTGGCCCACTGACTGGCCCACTGACTGGCCCAAGTGTGCTTTAAATGACTGTAAATCATGGTTTTAGACAGAAGAAGAGAACACAAGCTTTAGTGCTTGATAGTTGATAGATAGTGCTGTCTCAACATTGACAGAAAAATCACCTCCACCTAGATTTTACCATGTGCACTTCACGTTCTCATTATTCCTCAACCATTTTCGGCTACAGAAAAAATCAGTTTGGCATTTATTATTGCCTTTTGTTTTCAGGACTGCAATATTAGATTAATTTGGGAAAATAACAATGCATCAGTGAGCTGGAAAGCTAAAGTATTGATGAACTGCTGTAAATGTATCAAGAGCTCAGCATGTTCCAGACATGCTAGCAGGTTTAGCTGATAGCTTTGAAGCTACAAGCCAGAAACCACGGTATCCTTCAGCTCATGGAAACACTTTTCAGAGATTAACTTGTTAATCTTGTTGATCTAATTCTAATCAACATTAGAATTGTATGTTTAATTGGAAAATTAAGAGGACTTCCACATGTAAAATTCAAATAGAACACAAAAGACTGGGACTAAATATCTGGCTAATCAGATAAAAAGGCTACAGTTTGCTAGTACTGAGTATATAGATTGGATTTTATACTTAAGTGGTCTCAGTCTAGATTTGCCCAAGTCCAGAGTGAGGGGTGCATCAGGGTAAGAGGGACAGAAGAAGTAATGCCCCCGTCAAGCTTAGAGCCTAACATACATATTGCAGTATCTAATCCTATCAAATGTGGGAATAGTGTTATGATCTAGATTGCTTCAGTTAGTTTGATCTAGGTTTAGTAATGTTATACACCTAAATAATGAGGTCAGATGACTCCCAGGAGTCACTGGGTCAAATTTTGAAGTGGGGTTCATGGAGACACTGTTTTCACTCATGAACTTGCCAGCCCAGAGTTCTTGAACTCCGCTGAGAATCTTTGGGATGTGCTGAGGAAGACTTTACGCAGTGGACCGACTCTCCCATCATCAATACCCAGGTGAAAATGAATCCAATATTGGATGGAAATAAATGTTGTGATATTAGACTATGTGATTTCTATTTATTTATTTATGGATTTTTGGACAGTTTAGTTTTTAAGAGGCTCGGTTTTGGAAACACTGCCATTGCAGTTGGCATGTCCTACATATTTGCCTATATGTGGGCAGCTTTTTCAGAACAAGGAAAATTTTTCAAGAAATTCAGGGTTTGTTGCTTGTAAGTTATGTTGCTCTTTTTTTCCCACTTTAATCACATGCTGCTTCAAACCTTTGCTTTTCAAGGGAGAGGTGTTAAAGTAACAACCTGGAAGCCAAACACACTCTCTCTTCCCCTTTGATTTCCCTCCTACAGAACATACAACACATACCTCTAAATCACATAATACCCACTCACAAAATCCAGTTACTTCTCAGCAAAAACAGATCAGGGCTTCCTCCACACAGACATGGCTGTCAACGATAGATGATGAAATGTGTTTTGTTAAATATGTGCCTTTGTGTGCATGCAGATTCATCATCAAAACCCTGCAGGGCCGCATACACCAGAAGTGGGCTCACATAGCTAGGCGATACACAAAGACCTCTCAACAGTTTCAATTTGAGGAATGTGATATTTACTCCAGTATTTCTAAGTTCTGTGAACTCAGTGTTACATGCTGCTGAATTTTAAGTCAGAATACTGTGTATGATTTGCAATAGCATTGTGGCACACCCAAAATGCATGGCCACTTTTGTGTTAATCATTTCATTTAATTGATTTAATTTGTTTATCAGTTATTTTCCGTGGCTATTAATATTCAAAATGACTTTGGTAACATGACCAATTTAACCAGTATATTATTTTGTCACATGAACTGTATAGAAGGTACAAAAAAATGGAGCAAGACCTCAGGTGGAACTATTATTTCAAGGCAGGTGCAACCCAGTTGCTTTAGGGGGATGGACTTCCGCCCACTATGCAGATGCATCTGAGAGGCAAACCGAGTGCACTGTTTTCATTGCTCCTGAACTTTACCTGTATTTGCAGGTTAGTACCTGGTAAAAAAAAAATACTACCACTATTTGTTACAAAGCAATGTTTTATCTCCATGCTAAGTTGTAAAGAAGTAAGACAGTACCTGTAACACTTATGGGCACAGCCGCACATTTGACCCGCATCAGTCTGAGACAGCGGGGTCAGGCTGCGCAGGCCGCTAGCAGAAACGTCGCGGTAATATTTTGTTATTGTGGGTCGTAGCGCCCAGAGCATTGTTTTGTAGGAAGGTCATTCATATAGATTTATTTTCTTTTCATTATGAAGGTTGGTACTCCTGCACACTTTACAATTTTACATAAAGTTTATGATACAAAGATGTTTTATTGTTAAAGTGTCATTGAGGTTTGAAAAGTATAAAGCTGTTTAATATGTGAGTGTTAATGACATGTGAAATAGAAAGAAGTTGCCCATGTTATGCAAAAGTGAGTTTCATCTTCAGTGTGCTGTAAATGATGTGTGTTTATTTTTGCTCAATTTCAGTATTCAGAACCGGTACAGTTGTTCACTTTAATTTCAACCAGATAAGAGTGTGATTTGCTTTAAATACAGTTGTATATTGCTGTAAATTCATTGTAGATTACAGTGGCTTTCAATTGCTTAAGCAAGAGCATGTGTGTACTTTTGTTTTGCTTTGACTCAGCGATCACATGAAGCACATGTAAAATAGTGGAAAGTGTAGAGTGTGAATCCATTTATTTTTCTACTTGTGACTTTGGAAAAATGGACAGATATGGACACTGGGACTGAAAGAGTCATGCACACATGGATATTGTTAATGCTGTTCATGTTTATTGAAACTTGAATAAGAGATGCAATCTGAGAGGCAAACCGAGTGCACTGTCTTCATTGCTCTTGAACTTTACCTGTATTTGCAGGGATTTCTTCTTTGTTATTGTGGCACCATTCCTGGGGCCCGTAACAGCATAATCAACTATAATAATGAAGTTTCTTATCAGTGTACCGGTTAGAAGTTACATTTGAAAATATAGTTTTATAGTTTTCCACAAGGTACATTTATAGATTCACAGTGCACGACTTTTACCGTCTACACTTTTAGTTAAACAAAAAATTGGTATTAGTAACAGCAGTTACAGCGTTACAGCATGCAACATTATCTTTGTTCTAAGGCCTGTCCTTCTACAGGGTGGTTACCCTACAGACAAAGCCTGTGGGCCTTTGCACTGATGTTCTGAAACTGGATGTGACAAGGAAAGGTTGGATTTGACTGTGTGCTACATCCTTGTCTAATGCGAGATGTTACCCAATAAGCATATTATTACAAAATCTTTTTGTCTGACACTTAGTCCCTTGTTTGGGTGAAGAATATGTAATCAGTTCTGTTTACCTATCTGTCTGTACGTCTGTTTGTTAGCAGTCTTGCGTTCAGCTTTCAAGATATCATGTTAAAATAATGTGTGATGGCAGATCCCAATAACAGCTTGAGCTGATTTATTTTGCTAAAAGTCACACCAAAAGTGAAAATCTGTAAAAACTTTATAGCTCCCACAACTGTTTTTATGGATCATCATGAAACTTCACAACAACATACTAACCCTACTAGGACATGAGTACCTCGGTTGGCTAATGATTTGACCTTGACCTATATTGTTGGTGCCGAAGGTCAAAGTTGACCTTGAAAAAAACTTTCTAGTATCAAGTCATATATCATATGTAAGGGCATGGAGAGAGCTGTACAACAAAATTTTAATTTTTCCAATACGACACCCTACAGCGTCATAAAGTTTCATAAAATCACACATTACATACAAGTCAAGTTGTCAAGTTTTTACAGTTTATAGAAGCCAATCCTCCAACCATTTGGGTAAAAATAATAAAATACATCACTAATATTTAATACATACACGGTCATAGGCAAAAGGTCTGACATAAAAGGTTATAAAAGCAGGCCGACCTCAGCGTGTTGCAATAAAAACAACATAAAACATCAAAGTTTTAGGAAAGGCCGTACCCTTCGGTGGGCGTTCCACTCTCTGAGTGCTTCTGTTACAACAATGACTCAGTCGCTTACTTAATATGATCTAAAATGAATGTCTGACTTCAGTGCAGAAGACCATTCTTTCATCAAATTCTTGTATTAAGGTAGAGATTGTCCACAGAGAATTATGCAGATGGTCAGCACATATAAGGTGTGTTGTAGAAAACTGTCTTAGGAACAAAGCACCGCTGGCAAAGTCTCCATTTATAACAACTTCTGAGCTAACTAGCTTTCCTCGATCCTACGCTGTCTTCCTTGAGATAAGGTTATTTCTACTCTTTATCAACAGCTCTTCCTTCTGACCTTCATGTTTCTGCATGCAAAGTAGACACTAGATAGGCAGCTTCACAGAATAGGTTCTGAGGCCACCAGCAGAGTCCATTCATCACTTCACACAGTAGGGGTTCTAGACTTGACACCTCAGGACATTCAAAAGGAAGTTCTAACATAAAACTCCTTCTAACACTATCTTAAATAATAAATATCACCCAAAAACTGACTTCTACTGTATGTCATGTTTTGTGCTTTTTGACAACAAAATGGTAACTATAAAGTAAGATAACTGTAACACTACCAATGCACTGACTTTAGTTTAATAACGATCTGCATAAGAATGCAATTTGTTTCGATTTTTTCCTTCTTTTATTTGGGCCTGCCAGCTGGAAATGTTACTGATGAAGCAGAGGAGGAGGAGGAGGCCTGACAGCTCAGCTGGTAGCAGTTTCTTAGTTAAAGTGCAAGACAAGTGCGAAGTAAACTTAAAAAAACAGATATTATGAGTGCTCCTGCTGCTGACACTGCTGGGGCATCATGAAAACTTCTCTGGTTTGACATGTTGTTGTGAATAACTCAACAACACATGAAATGTCATGCTGGCTCCACAGGTTCTCCCCTCTACAGAACAGAGGATTTGACTACCAAGAGTTTTCTTGAAATCACTCATCAAATCTTGTGCTTTGATATCAGAAAACAAGTTAACCTGTCAAAAATCAGCTGAGGAATCCTAAAAACATAACGGGGAAATATTCACACCATGTAGTTGCAAAACAACACACATAACAAATAATGACACACTGTCTTATGACACATTGCATGTGTCAATGCATTGATAACAAATACAAGCTACTATTTACTATTTATTTACATCATATTTATTCTGACTTTACCTCAATAATGTATAGGAATTTTTTTTATTTATGTATTAATCACTTTATTTTATTGTATAATGCCTTGGTGCCACTGGATTTAAACATGTTCCACACTCATACTATAAGACAAATGGTGGGGGTCTAGTAAGGAAGTTGGGGGAAGCAGACAACTCCACAGGAAGAGTTTTTTGTCTCTTCGAGGACTCTGGGAGGTAGCAAGGGAGTGTGAACCTTAAGGTGTGAAACAGCTGTGTACTGCCTTTTGTTCCTAGAGAAGGTATTTAACTGAGAGCAATGCTAGGCTCAGTGAGACTCTGCTGACCGTCTGCCCCGCGGTCATGTAGGCTCTCCACAAGCTTGGTTGTCTGTTCTTTGTGTGTTTTGATTAAAGAATGTTAGCTACTACTCACCGCTCGTCTGCAGGCTTTATTTAAATGGAAAACTTCCACAACAATACCAGGGATTTATCTGTGCACAACTAACTGAGGCTTTTGCCAATGCAATGTTGTATCACATATGCGCAATTTCTGGGGAATGGGGCTGAAAAATAAATGTGATCTCAAAAGAAAATGTTGACAATTTTTATGCGAATGGCTGTAATGAAATTGGATTAGCTCTCAGTGAAATCTGAGCATGTCTGCTTCTGTATGCACATGCTGTACCCACATAGAACACATAAACACATCTTTCAGCAGCACCCTTTGTTGTTTTTACTTAGAAAGACCCACAAAAACTAACCATTCATTTTATTCTCTTGGAAGCATCTTTTTCTCATTGAACAATTTTGTATTTTCACTCAGGTGCAGCACAAATTAGGTTTGTTGTTCCTATTAAAATCATTTAGAAAACGGATTTCAGAACTTATGTTAGCGGTGCAAAGTGAGGGCAGCTGTAAATATTTAAAGACCCTTGCCTGCTGTAACTTGTGCACCATAAGCCAATAGACCGCTAAATGAAATCTATACCAGCCTCTCCTACTCCGTTAAAAACTATTTTATCTTCTTTTGGGTTGGGTTGTTATTCACTTTCCCCACTCAAGTCAGTCAATACACTGTTTGAAAGCTTCCAGGCCGTCTTCTACTTCAGGGCAGCAAAATGTATCTTCCCTGTGAATATATTTTGTAAAAACAGCCAGACATCAGTTGACTTTGAGGACTAATTAGATCATTTCATGTTGGTATTCCTGCATAGAGCTTAGCGGTTTGATTAAATGGTTAATCGGACCACTAACCTACAGTGGTGGTGTTTTGATCCCAGTTAGACGCTGCAGAGCATCTCCTCCTCTCTTCTGGTGCTGGTTGAGTAAAAGTTTTTCAAAAACATCTCAAAGCCATTTATTTTAAGATAACTGCTTGAATAATACAAAATGTACACTCAGTGGACATATTATGGGATACCCCTTCTGATCCTGTGAACCTGTGATCCCTGTCTGCTTCAAGGCATGGTCTTCTGCATACCTCAGTTGTAACAACTGATTATTTCAGTTTCCCTTGCCTTCTTATTGGTTCAAAGCACCCTAGCTATTCTCCTTTGACCTCTGATTTCTGCAAGTCATTTTCACCCTGAGAATTTCAGCTTACTGAATGTTTCTTTCTGAATCTTTTTTTGGGCCGTTCTCTATGAACCCTAGAGATGGTTGCAATGTAAAATCCCAGTAGATCAACAGTGTCAATGTTACAGTGTTACTGAATTTAGTACAGTAATATGTTACAGCATGTAATTACATTACAGTTGGAATTGTGTTACTACTTGGATTGTAACGGTTTTTCAGTTATCTGCACGCTGAGTGGATCGAATGAAGAACGATATCAAACAAGAATGCTTTTTTCTTCCTGCGCACTTCCACTGCAATTATGTGACAATGCATTACAGGTCATTTTAAGAAGTAGTGACAATGTACTGTAAGAAATTAGTTTCTCCAGTGAGTAATTAAGTTACATAATGTATTACTTTTAAGAAAAGTAATGAGTAATGTGCAATACGTTACTTTACTATATTGCTAGTTGTTTTGCACTTTGATTGACTGATTGGATATTTTTGTTAACATGTACAGTGTTTACAGCGTAAGCTAACATCTTAAAGAAACTCTTGTGAGTTATTAAAGTCCAGAAGTTTATAATTTATGGGAAATTTGTTCATCACTGACACTAAACAGATGCCACCTGCACATTTAATAACAAGATTGGACACAGAAAAGGGGCATAAGAGTTAATCATGCATTCAAATTTGATGTTTGAGCAGGGATAAATGAGAAAAAAAAACATCTACAAGAGAATAAAAATATTAAAATATCAAATGCCATAAATACTTGGATTCAGTGTGTTAAAGTCCTCTCTTTTTTCCTTTAAAAAAATATTCCAACATAAAGGATTTCATTCCTTCATACCATATATTAATATTATATTTTTACTGTAGATATATTTAGAGACCCCTCCCACACACAGCACATTCATTTTATTTTTATTTCTCCTATAACACATTTGTGGTACAATTCCACATTAGTTCGAACAGTATTTCCCCATTTAATCACATGCAAATTTGCAATCACAGTGTTATAATTGCTGGAGGAAACTGATTTACAAGCAGAACTCAGATGCAGATGCACTTTTTAAGAGCTTTTATTTTTAACAGGATTCATAAGCAGAGAAACTGTTAAGTTAAAGGCAGGTAAGGTGTTTCTTTTTTTCAGCACCAGGACCGAGCAGGAGGCCACCAGAGAGCTGCCAGAGAGGAGAGGACTGGAGGAATTGGCAGCTGAGAGCTGAGTTAGAATTGTTAGGCTTGACTTCAAACTTTAGTAATGTTTTTTATAAATGTTTTTAGAGTTTGAATGAGAAGAGGAGATCACCTTGGCTTCTGGGAAAGTCGTATCTTAATAGGTTAACAGCGAGAGATCCTTGAGAGCAAATGGAGTCCAGCCAAAGAGAGAACTAGGAGCAGAGACAACAAAATGGAGGGAAGTAACAGAATGTCCAAGTAAACCTCACTCATGAGTTGAGAGCCAGGTTACCACTGCAATGACAACAAGCAAAAACCTGGCAAAGAATGAAGCGCTCAGCTGGTCTTTTATCCACAGAAGATAATAAGCGGATGAGAGACGTGTGCTGGCTGGCCTGAGGGCAGGAACTCCCCACCCCAGGGTGGGATTAAGCACCAAAGCTTGCACCTACTCCATCTGAGAGCAACAGAGAAAGCAAGAGAACAGGGAGAGCACAAAGAAGAAGAAAAGGAGCAGGCCTGCCGGGACCACGGCATACTAATTAATAACTCCCTTAAAACAATATAATTCCACAGCTGTATAAAATATTGCTGCTGCTCTTCATGGTCAAATTTGAAAGCAGCAGCCTTAACAAGATGCTATGCTTCATTTATTCTTAAGCAGAAATTGCACTACTTGATCATAATTTTAACTTTGTTTGCAGGTATGTCGTCGAGTGTTTCAATAATTTGCAACTATGATTGGCCGACAGCATCAGTTTCTGCGTGATATTAAGAGGAGGGACACAAGGAAACTTTAATTTGCAGCTATGTTACAAAATCTCAGGGTGAAATTGTAAATTTTGCAGCCCATCCATCCTAATGTCATTCCGCTCTGTCAGCCACTTCAGTGTGAAGGTGGTTATCACCAATAATGTGCCTTTGTGTGTTGACAATTCACGAGATGTCCCATCAATGGAAATGAAAAGGATGACTGATCTCGAGTAATAACTAACCTTTCACAGATTGATGGTGCCGATATCAGTGTGTCATGGAGTGGAAAAGCAAATTATGACTCTCAGCATATTGTGGGAAATTGGTGAATCTGCACCTGATGTGAGTGTCGTATGATGATGACAGTGGGAACCCAGTCTGAAACGAGATGGCTGTTACAATTCTGGTTAGCAATGCTACCTTCACACTTTAACAGCTTCACTTCCATGCTAATGGAATAAGTGTTGGATGTGTGGAATATTCTGCATTAATTTAACTCTGTGCCACAGCTTGTCTATAAGCAGTGGCAGTTTCACTAATGGAGGAACAGCTCAGAGAGCAAAATTGGATCTGCAGTTTATCCGAACAGCACGATCCCAGAAATGTCCCCTTCCCTGCCAAAAAAAATTAATTAAATAAATCTTTCATCTTTTCAGTTGCAAACCACAACAGCGGGGTATGGTGCTAGATGTCTCACAAAAAAAATAAGAAAAAAATACCACATTCATAATATAAATGTATGCCAACAGGGCTCTTTGGATATTGAGTATCTATATTATGGTTCATGGGGTTATGTGTGCAGTATATATGAAATATTTAAAACATAACCACACTACTATTTGAGGAATCAAGAGTGAGAAAACTGGACTTCTTGGATTGGTAAAAAGGCTGACAGGTCACATTTTAATTGTGTTTTCCAACTGTAACAAGTTTATATATGTAGAATGAGAGTCAGCTCAACCTAAACTTGATGATCTTTCATTGGAAGCTTGAATAGTAAATGGAATTACAGGGAATGAACTCCTTGTTCCTTCCAAACACCCATTACTAGGAGTCTGGGCTGTAGGCATAATGACTAGAAATACTCAACAAACTTGATTATTTTGGGCCCACTCTTGCCACAAACCCACCACTCGCTTATAGGAAACGGCAGTAAAAATTATTTTTCCACCTGAGGGAACGGAATCATCTGCTCCTGCATACTGGGGCCATAATCAAAATAAGATCACACTACTCATTTTCACATGTTATGGTAGATGGGCTTTACTCCACACACACAGCTGTGTATACTCACTTAATACAATGTAGCTGCAGAACGTGCAACTACTGAAATATCTGAATTTCTGGCTCAGACATTACCGTAATCCTTATGAGTTATTTATTTTGCAAATGTTGTTTCAGAGACTGAGGATAAGAAGAGAATGAGAAAAACCTGAACAACATGCCTGCACTAAAATTTTTAATTTGTGCTATTCCTGTTTACAAGACACATACATATCAATTACACACCGTTGGTGTTCATAATGCAGCATATAGTTGTTGCACACAATGGCTGATTATACAATACTGCAGGTCATGAAAATGCAATCACCATTCTCTACACACAGCAGGTAACTCAATGCAGAAATTCCTAATTGGCTGAAAACAGAATGTATTTGAATTTCAACAATGTATTTGCATTAAATTTTAAAGTCAATGCCTCATTTAGACACAAGTTAGTCACTAAAATTTGGTTAGTATCCAGTCTGTGAACATTCCTCCTGACAGGAAAACCTACACTGTTAATTTACAGTCATGAGGGAGTGGAAAACCTGCTGTAAAGAAAGTGGCCTAGAATTAATTGGCATCCAACATGTTGCTAAGCAGCTGTAGGTGTGTTAGCAGGCACTAGTGCAGGCAGCAGATGTGGACTGGGATTCACTCAGGCAGCAGCTGCTCTAATCCCTGAATTTATGGGGTGACCTTTCTTTCCTCTGCAATCATTTCAAAGTCAAAATCAAACATGCATATTTCCAGAACGTTTTTTTTTTTTTTTTAACTTTAGTTGACCTGTTTAAACTAAAATTCACCCAATACAGCATTTAATTAAAAAACACTAAGGATGTAACCTGCATTTTATGTTAGTGTCTCTACAAAGAGGAATAGTCCAGCCTATGCTGTAGGTTGTGATACCTGTTTAAAAATAATAAAAATGTAAATAAATTAACTTTATATCCAGTTTCGCAAAAGTTGAATAGAAAAAGCCAGGCAGATGGCCCTAACCTAGCCCTCCAAGCCGGAGGTGGGCATAGAGTTATCACCCCCATCATGTAAAGAACATCCATTTGCTACATAAACATTGATTCCTGCAACCAACCCAACCCATGATCTATTTCAGAAAAACCAGGCTTTCCAGTATTTGGTATCCCAGTTTAACTATTTGCAAGTATGTTTTAAAATATTTGAACAGCTTCTGATCTATGAACAGATGCATGAACTGTTGTTAAAATGTCCTGGGCTGTGTTAGTTCTTTTAGATAGTCTTAATCATGCCTGCAAGGTAGCCAAAGATGTATTAATGGTTTCTCAATCTAAAATAAAAGCTTACTTTGGTAAAGATGCTATTAAAATAAGTGTTTTAATGTTTGCAATAGACTCATATTAACCTAAACCCTGCAAAATGTGAGTTTGCCAAAGCTATCTTGACTTACTTAGGCAAATACGTTGGTCAGGGTAAAGTACATCCAGTTAAGATAACTGCTACTGTAGAGTTCCCTATTCCTGCAACTGTACCAAACATGAAATATCTTGTTCTCGTTGTCTGAAAGGCTATTATAGAATTTTCAGTCACACCTGAAAAGTGTCATGCTGAGCTGTATGTGGCAGGTAGAGTTGCGAACCCAATATGTAGACTCACAGGCAGTACTGCACTCGAAACAGTTTTATTGCTAAGCTTGCAGAAAACAAGTTTACTGAGCATGAACTATGAACTAAGCAGAAACCTGGAAATTGAAGCGGACTGCAGAATGATGCAGGGAATTTCTAAACAGACACGACACACAGCTGGAAAACAACACAGTGAGATTGTAATACTGGACAGGAGATGCAGACATTATATGCACAAGAGGGAATCAGGGCAGAGAGGAAACACCTGGGGAACATGGCTGGACATAATCTAACTGACAGGGGGGAAGCAAAATTGAACATGATGCACACAGGATGAGAGACTGTCAGAATAAAACAGGAAATACGGGAAACACACACTGAGTCTCAGACTGACTAAATACAGAGAACAAGGGTGAGAGCAAGGAGAACAGAAAGGCAAATAAGCATGGAGACAAGACTGACATCACATGGCATCTACTGACATAGATAACACTGAAAACTAGACACTACAAAATCCTCTAACCTAAACTTACTTAATGTAAATGAAACCAAGAAAAGAATTGAGTATTCAACCATTATAAAGTCCAGAAGCCCAGAACCACTGGGTAAACCAAAAAGACGTCCAAGAGTCCAAGCAGGCTGTTCAAACTATAAAAGTTCTCCTTTGTAATTCCCCAGTGCTAGTTACAGTGTTTCCCACACAATTCAAGTTGGATGTTGATGCTTGTGGTACTGGAGTCGGTGCTGTTTTGCAACAGGAAGATTCCTCGGGCATTGAGCACCCACAATGAAAAAGGAGGTCCTCATCATGCTCTCGGTCCTTCAGCATTTTGAGGCTTATGTAAGTTCAATTCCACAGCCAGTGACAGTAGATAGATCACAACCCCTTATATATCAGATCAGTATAACTCCAATAAATGACTATTGTGCAGGGCTCTCATACCCTAAACAATATAGAAATCTATTGCAAAGAGGGTCACGACAGTACTGTGGCCGATGCCCTTTCACATATGGCTTAGGATGACACTGGTATGGCTATTAATCTTAAGGGGCAGGGTGTTACATGTAACTCTCACTGCAGTTGTCTCCTAGTTTATGTGTGGGTATGGATTTCATTTGTGTCTGGAAGTTCTATGTTTTTCCCCCTGTTGACAGACACAGAACACCTCAGTTTACAAGCTCTCTGGTTCTCTTTCCCTCTCTCACCACCAAGAATTCATATTGGACCCTATATTATTAATTTTTTTTAAAATAAAAGATGTTAATTGTGTTCCTCCTTGATACATGAAAAGATAATCTGCTTTTTTTTCTTCTTTTTTACGTTAATCCAGAAGTTCTGAAAATGTAGGTAACATTAAAAAACGAATACAATGAAAATTTGGGGCATTAACCTGGTTTTTACATGCTGCTCATTGTCAATTTCTGTGACCAAGAACACCATCCTTGGGACATAAAATGTCAAAACATGTAACAAAGTTTGGCTGCTAGCCTGTTCTTGACCTCACTTCCACTCTTGCACATTCTCAGATCAATGTGACATTATTGCTCCAATCATTTTCTTGTCCACCTTCTCTGAGCCAATCAGCCTTCATTCTGTGGACTTCTATACCCTTAGGGTAAAGAAGCTAAAAGAAAAAAGAAAACAACCTCTTAACACTGAGGGGAAATCTTGTCAGATCTCAAGTTTTCATTCTAATTCAAATATCTGATGGAGCTGAAAGCAAAGACAAGGTGGATTGTGACTGATTTGTTTTGATCTTGAATGAGGTAATTACATCTTACGCCCTCGTGCCTCGATTTCCAGGTTGAATGGGTCACCTACCATCTGCTTACACCCAGAAGACTCTCTGCAAAGAACAAAACCTCCTGTTTTGGGAGACAGTGATGCACACTTAGCCAAAAAAAGAAGAAATGTGGGCCAACTGAGGTGTTTTGAATTTCTAAGTCACTGTCTGTGTTAGGTTCAGATTTAACACATTGTGCAGCAACAACATTGCTATTTTAGATATATTTAATTATTTCGTGTGTTTTCATGTGTCTCTGTGTGTCTACAGGAACCCACTTTGGATTCCCTGTTTTATCTGCAGTCACTCTATCATTGCTTCTGGCTAAATATTAAGCACACCTTGACTTTATGGTTCTGTCAGCTTATATTTTAGAATGCAGAGTGAGTGAAGCAAGTTTTTTTGCTTTTTGCTTTTTTATATAGCTGCTTCAATGTGCTACTATTGAAATTAGGGGGTGGATGGTGGGAAAAAATGTGTAACATTTAAAAAGGAATAAGAACCCACATTCACTCAGATTTGTCGAAAGAAGATAGCGATTGTAAAACTTCTTCAGGAATGTAAAACTTTGAAGTTGAGACTTAAATTATGGCTTACTTAAGTCCCAAAATAAAGACGAAAAGAAATGAATAAATTGAAAATTTTAAAAAAGAAAAGAAATTATGCATTAATGTCCCTACTGCACTCTATCACATTCAAATCAAATATATGTAACATTCCTCTGTGAAGCATCTGCAAAGCAGCTATTGCACAGTTTGGAGACCTAAACCCCAAAAAAGTGTCTTTAACAATATTGGGATGCTATCAGGGGGGAAAAAAGAGAAGCAGCCTCTAAAATGAGATTATCCCCACCCAAACATTATTATGCATAAGTCCATTATCTTGTTACAGCCACACAGAAAGCAGCGCTGCACATTAACATTCACCAAATACAGTAGGAATGAGAAGCACAGACATAAATCTTTTGAGGACCTGAATAACAAAAGGTTAGCAAATCAAGGTAATCTGTACTATACTGAAGAAGGGCTCAGGAGAAAAATAAGATTCATGTATTTAAGCCTGGCAATGAATTCTAACTCTTGACATTTAAGACTTTCCTGAAAGGTAATATTTACTACTCAAGAGCTTTCCTGTGCTGCAATACGTTGTTTGCTGGATCTGAATGGTTTTCTGCACAGAATACATCAAGGTGAATACATCAGTCTCTCCAGTCAATCAAGGGAGCTTTGTGATATTTTTAAAAACACATTTAATGTAGCTTTAGACTATAACTTCTCTGTCTATACAAAAAAAATGGCTCTGCTCTGAGGCCCTCCTGAATGACCAAGCACCTCACCCTATTTTCAAAGTTAACCCCAGACTCTCTTTGGGTACTGACCAAAAGACTAAAAAGTCATGGATACAAGCAGAGTTCATGGCCATAGGTGAAGGTAGGACTAGATATTGTGTGGTAAATCTACAACATCCCTTTCATGCTCAGCTCTCTCTTCCACACAACAAATCAGTACAGTGTCTGGAGAACCTGTGAGTCAGTCTCACACTCCCTCCTGCCATAACTCATAAATAAGATCCTGAGGTACTTGAACTCCACCACTACCTCTGTTATAATCACCAGTGTGTGAATGTGTGTGTGAATGGGTGGATGACTGGATATGTAAAGCGCTTTGGGGTCCTTAGGGACTAGTAAAGCGCTATATAAACACAGGCCATTTACCATATAATGTATAATATACTCCTGTAGTACCCACTACATTTGATCGGATTTAAAAACCAATCCTAACATAGTGGATTTTCTACAAGGAGAGCACAACTGAGGGAGACGGAGACAAAGCTGTCTTGGTCAGTGACCTATTTGGAAAAGAGGACTTTCAGGCTTTAAGACTTTTGGTGGTCTTTGTGAGACACAGAAAAGGTGAACATATGGTAGTTGTGATACATGAAACAAGAGCTGTGATGGTGTGGAGAGGCTTTACTGGGGACAATGTTAGAATTTTTTCAGAAACCAAGACAATGGGCGAGGGCTGTGAAAGCTTATTGATACCTGTGGGGACTGAAAGCTGATCCATGTGGTCTGAACATGTTTTCTCTCACATATCATGTACCTGGGTCACACCTGGCACCAAGATGCATTATGGGAAGAAGGCAAACCAGCAGAGTCAGTGTGATGCTTTTGGGCAATGTTCTGCTGGTCCTGCCATCCATGTGGATGTTATTTCAACATCCAACATCCTAAACATTGTTGCTGACCATGTACACCCTTTCATGGAAACTGTATTCCCTGATTTATATGGTCTGTTTCAGCAGGCTGTGCCACAAAGCCAGTCCAACTGAGCATCCATGGGATGAGCTGGACAAACAAGTCCAATCCACCTGGCAATTTACAGGACTTAAAGAAAGCTGTTGCTAACATCTTGGTGCGAGATACTGCGCCACACCATCAGAGCTCTAGTGGCCTTGATGTGTAAGGGCTGTTTTGGCCAACACGACATTAGGCAGGTGGACATAATGTTATTCCTGACCGGTTGAGTTTGTTCAAGACTGCTGGAAAGTTTCCAGATTAAGACCTTTGAGAGTGGCTTGAAGACAGACTTCAAAAAAGTTGTAAACCTGTTCTGCAAAATGCAACTTTTTGTGTGACAGCTCAGACTGAAATTATGCATCAGAAAAGATGCCCTCTTCTTTTTCTTTCTTATTTTCTGTGCTACTTGCACTTTCATGACGCAGTCCTACAATTTTGATAGAATTGAGATTTCTGTTCCCCACGTTTAAACATCAACAGTCTCTTCATGTCCAGTCTAAAACCACTTTAGAACCCAAACTTCTAACGTCTTTAAACATTCACTGAATGCTGATTGAACGTTAACCATACAGCTCTGCTGAAGATTACCTCAAAGTGCCAGAAGGTATTTTTGAACTGATGAAAATGTCTACTGCCCCAAACTGGTTATTAAATTCAACCCCTAGACCAGCTTGTGAATGTTTTTTATTCTTTGCATTGTTCCTGAGTGCCTGAAGATTGAATATTTTAAGTCCTCATTTCGTTGCAAGCACTACTATTATTCATGATTATGACTAACCTTTTGAATATAGAACATTTTTTGACTGTCTAGATTCACTGGCCTTTCTTACATACATCAAGTCATGCACAATCAGTCTCTTTAATGAGTCCATTTGATTCCAAAGTGTCTTCAAAGCGTCTGTGATAGAACTACACTGCAAGGTAGGGAAGTGTCCGTGAACAGACTGGCCTTTAATTAAATGCACTGACTTCAAGCAGCAACTGCTAATTTTGCTCTTAAATCCACATATAGGAAAATATCATGAGCTCTCCAATCAATAAACATCCCACTCACTGCAGCGAACGGGAATACCAGGCAGGCAAACTATTCTAAGTCAGCACTTGTGCCAAATGGAGCACAAGCACACAGTTAAACACGAAAAAAGTGCAGCTTGAAGTTGAGCCACGACAAAACTCTATTAATTCACACTCCATTTAGTAAATGTTATAGTTTGCATCTCTCAGTCTGAGCCCCTGTAGGAGAGGTTGGAGCTGAAACAAAGGGCTGTAAAGTTGAGGTCTCCCTCAAAGATGAGCTAAAGGTCAGAGATTACCTTGGAAATGAAAGCACAACTCAAGCACGGAGTTAACCTAAGTGTGTTCTTACTTGTTAGAGTGCGCTAGCAGTGTCGACATACCGACAGCCAGACTTCAGTACTGACTGATGGTCTGCTGATAGATTCTGTCAACAGGGTGATTTAAACAAGGGAGAGAAGTGTGCTGTAATCAGAAGAATATAAGTCTGAGAAGCTTGCAGTCACCTATTAAAAGGTGACTGAAGTGTACTTGAAACCCATCCAATAACCTGGTGTCATATTATTTCAGCTCAGCTATAATCTTAGACAGCATGTGGGATAATCAAAATAAAACCACATGCATGCATGAAAGACTCAGCTCACCAGTGTTATGTGGCATATAAATAAATCAACTGCATGTAGCCTTGATTTTATTCTAAAGTACAAAAAGCTTGGCCCAGTATATGGTTAACAGCTATTTTCTTTTAACACCCTGTGGTCCCTTATAGAAACCTTACACCTTACTTCCATATTTTTCAAAGGTTTTAGACCAATTTCTAAACTTTTTATCTAAAGTTGTAGATTTTTTCCCCCAACCTTTAGCCTTTCATGAGGACATCTTTGATAAATGCCAGTCAAATTTCAGTTTTAGAGCTTCGCACAACACAGAAAGTGTCATGGTCCTGCGGCCATGACTCAGTGACTTTGTGTTTATGTTCTTTATTGTTATTACTTTCATTATTATTCTTGGGCTGTTTTGGGATGGTTTGTGTTTGGGATTTTAGACACTGGGTTCTGGGTTTGTGCTCCCTCTATTGGTCCCTGGTGTTAGTGTTCCCCTGTCTCGTCAGGTTAATCAGGTCCAGCTGTTTCCCCCACCTGTGTGTGATTTCCCAGTGTCTCTTTGTGTACTTATAGTGTGTGTTTTCCTCTGCTCCTCGTCTGTGTTCATACCTGGTGTAATCCCTTGCGTGCTCTCCCTTTTGTTCTCCCTTCATGCTCAGGTTTGCTATTTCTTTGTGTAGTTTCTCCCAGTTAGTTCATCCTTAGTTCTGTTTTACCATCCCCACTTTATATTGGATATTATCAATAAATCACCCTCACACCTGAATAAGTGCTGCGTTTTGAGTCCTCCTTCCGCTCTCCACGCGGCCGCTGCCCCTGACCGTGACAGAAAGTGCCCTCCTTGAGGTAACTGGTGACCTCCTTTTAGCAGTTGACAGGGTTGCAAGAGCAGTTTCACCTCTTTTGGACATTGCATCAATGATGCTCACTTGAATGATTTATTCTTAGCTTTCAGAAAATTGTCTGGATCTCACTTTAGCTCTGGTAAACCACAAGGTTCGAATTAATGTATTCTCTATTTATATGGTAAATGGACAGTCCATTACAAAGTACTTTTAATTGAGGGCATTCGATGACAAGTGAGGATCAGTATTGTTCCCAAGGATATCAAACCATCAACCTTCCAAGCCATAGCTGCTCCTCACATGCTTCTACCTAACCAAATTATCCATCATGTTTTTCATTGCTTGACAGATGATACACATGCGACTTTCCAATAATGGCAAAATCTAAAAAACAAACAAATAAACATTAACATTTCTCAAAGCTTGACTACTTCAACTCCTTCCTATCTGGTATAAACTAAAAGTGACTCTCGCCTCCAGCTGCTTCAGAACCTGAGCTTCTGCCTGGTTTTAGTAAACAGCACCATATCACACCAGTACTGGCTTTCTTAGGTTTAAGATTTTACTTGTAACTTTTAAAATATGTCTGGCCCCAAGCTACATAGCCGATATGATGACCCGATAAAAGCTAGTTTACAAACTTATATCCTGTGGTGTAGCACTGCTGGTTTTCCAAAGTCAAGACTTAAGGTGACTGGACTTTACCTGGACTGTTTCCATAATATAGAAAATGTTTGCTAATAAGTCACCATGTTGGTTTTAGTTTGAAATCTGGGAACAGACACACTTAGCAGGAAGTTAGAGAAAGGGGAAATCGTGCCAATCAGTCTAGTTGATTGACTGTTACTGTAAGGGTCCAATGCTGGGGGAAAAAAGGCACCTTGTGCACAATAATCATCATAACAGTAGTATGCCCAAGGTGTTCTTTTGTGTCACAGCCACAAGCTGTGTGCATATAAGTTAGCTTGCTGCTTGTGTTTTTGGTGTGTGGTAAACTTAGATCTGCTCCTTGTCTGCTGCCTGCCATGCTCTGCTCAATGCTTCCACTCTTCCAAACTCCTATCTCTAACTTGCTATACTTACATGCCGCACTCTCCTGCTTCACCTGCCACCTGTTCTCTGTCACCAAGCAGTCAGCTCACCACGCCACACTCACTCCTGCAACCCCCTCACCTGCATTCCTGCTTATCTGTGTGCCTCCCCAGCCTTCTAGCTGTCAGCTCATTTCTCTTTGTGCCACACCATCTGCACATCAACAACCTGAGTATTTGCAAATAACAATTTGTTAACCATGGCCAGCCTGTGCCAATTCTGCAGAAAGACTCACTGGTTATAGGGGAAATGTTTCTACAAGGCTGGTGATTTTGATTGATTTTGAAAAGGAGTGAAATTTTGTAAACAGTCTTTCAAGTAATTGGCTCACCAAGTACTAACTGGCTCAAAATTGTTGATTGTATCAGGTCAGAATTGGTCCCCTTTTAGCTGTGTTTGAACTGTTCTGCATGTTTCTGTCGGAAGATTGGCGAGTCTTATTTGGAACCACAAAAAGGACCTTAAACAAAACACAATACCATCAGTGTGCCTTATTATCCCTTAACATAACTGGCTCATGTATTCTTTTGAAATGAAGAAAATAATTCCATCATCTTGCTGTATTTGGAAGGAAAGGAAGTTTATGGATGATACAACTACTGTAACAGAAACTGGAGGAAACTAATCTTGGTTTGATTTTGTCATAACAGCCATTTCTGGTATCAGAACCTTTCTGTTGGCTTCGATTTGAGCTCCAGGAGCACTAATTTACTGTAACTCTTTTCCACTGAAGCATTGATTGTATAAAAAAGGATGAGAAGAACAATTTCCACTGAAAAAAATACTGGTACAGGTGCTACAGGTAGAACCACTGAAGTTAGTGGCTTTCTTAAGGGACTACAACTTCAAATACACTGATGTCACAGATGCTGCTTGTGAATTCTGTCCTCTGTGATTTTCTTTCTTATAGAAATTACCCCAGATTTGTTCTCTTTAGTGTTTGGTTTTCCAACATGTCACCCAGTTCTGCCTTCTCGGAACCAGTCTTCATTCTCTTTACAGGGACTGGTGAAATCCACTTTATCCCTAAAGGCCTTAGGGATATAAGTTACTAATCCACCCTTGCCTCACTTAATTGTCTTTATCATTAAATTTCAAAAGATCCATTTCCACATTTGAATGATGTAACGTATGCTACAACAATCCAACAATAAGACTGTATATCTTCATGCAACTGGTGAAAGAAATCCATTCATCTGACTAAACTGGATTGATGGTGCATCATCAGACTGTATTTAGAAACCCAGACTGTCATTGTTCTGTTGAAGGGAGCCTCGGGTTTGCTATACTGATGCAAGCATTGCTTCTTCACAGCATTTCCGTCATCATTTATGTGTCATTTTCCCTGAGTTGCATGAAACAAGATGTTTGATCATTTATTAACAATTCATATTTCAGGGTAAGATAAACCGGCCACAGGTGGGGAGGGGGGGCACTGCAGTGTACTTCTTGTGCCAGTCCCAAGCCTGAATAAATTAATAAATGAGTCAGAAGAGCATCCGGGGTAAAATATCTGCCAAATCAAACATTCTGATCATTAAGAAAAGATTTCCATGCCGGATTGGTTGGGGGCCTTGCCAAACAATGACCACATCCAGTGCTGTTGGCCAACACAGTGCTGGTGGAAAACTGTGCTATTGTCAGCTGAACACAAAAGATGTGGAAACAGGGAAGGTGCATTCAGAGGCAGTGAGAGAGGAGGGAAGGCATGAGTTTGGTGGTGAATGTCAAGACTTTTATGGGACTATGACTGATGAAGGGAGAAAAATTGTTGATATGATGGAGAGAATGAAGGAAGCCAGACCAGAAGCTGCTCAGGTGGAATCAAAATGTTCTACCTTAGGAGGTGAAAAAAATTCAGTGTAGGCAGGATCATGAGTTTGAAGCTGGAAATGAAAGGTTTGGTGCTGCAAGTTGTTGGTGCATACACCCCACAGGTTGGATATCAGTTAGAGAAAGAGGAATGCTGAAGCAATTCCACCAGAATTACACAGCTTGATATCACATTATTGATGTCACTCACTTATAACCAACAATCAGAAAATCAGCAACCACTGTGCTTTTTCTAAAAGAAACATCAACATATATTTTAAGGATAACTTCAGTTTTCTTTTAAAGCAGACTTTTCTTTTAGTGGGAAACCCATCAGTATTAAGTGTATTTCGGTAAGTGAAGCCAACAAGCCATGTATTTCTGTTAATTCCTTTCCATCCTGCAAAGCCTTGTGAAAGTGAGTGACAGCAACTTTGTCACAGCTGAGCACCAACCTGTCCAGCTAATTGCCACACTTCAGTGTAAGCTTGCCCTCTTAACATTCATTTATTATGCTATAATTGAAACTAAACAAATCCACTTCCTCAAGCAGAGATAATGATTGAAATCGTCAGAGACAATTTCTCACTTTTGTTCGTTGGTGTCACTCATCTAATTTAAATTTGACAGAGGTCACTCAGAGTTGACTTTCGCCTGCTTTGAAGAGAATAACGCAAATCAACCTCCAAGGATGTTTTTGTTTTGTTGTTGTTGTTTTTCAGAAAGGAGCTCAAATACAGGGAAAACTCGTATACGACGCGCAGTATCAGGAGTTTTTGTTGGTTTTAGCAAACACATTATCATAGTATGGTATCATATACGGTTCCTCATGATACATAATTACAGTGTACCCTGCAGTCCCTACTGCCTGCTGCTCTAGAGTGGGCGAGCAGTGTTGACAGGCTCCTTCTTCAACTCCATGTAGTCAAGCTGTCAGTGGAGATGCGCTTGCGCAATTGCTGGGCGAACACACACACGCACACACACAGAGGCGCGTTTCCGTCAGTTTGTGCAGGTCTGATTCAAAATCATCCTGAGAGCTCGAATATAGAGACCAACTTATATTACAAAAAAATGTAAGTAGATTTAAAGCAGCCAGTTTTACAGGTTGATTTGGTGTGAAACTTCCCAGCGGATTTATATTCGACTGCGTGATAATCAGCATCACTTTGTCCTGGAACAGCAAGCAGGAGAGCTCATTAAATTCTCTGGACTACATCGGGGGAAATATTTAGAAAATTTAGTGTAAGTCTGAACACCAAGCGCGGTTCTTTTTCAACGAGGACCGACAGCCAGGGCAATCCAGCGCACTAGGTATTAAAAAAAACAACCCCACACACACAGATTTCCGTGCCCGCCTGCTTAAAATTGACTCCAACTTTCAGCTTGTTCTTTACTTTTGCAGAGGTTTTCGCCATGAATCAAACAGCGGGAGCCACAAATGCGTATCGCAGATGCTCCAAGGGAGGAAAGGTAAGAAAGACTTACGTATGAAGAAGTTAAGATTTAACAGTCTCTTTCCAGCGTCCATTTATGGCGCAGCGCTGGAAGGAGCATACCAGTGATACTGGATGTTTGTTTGCAAGCTTACAAAAAGCTGTAGACGCAGTTTTCATCATGCTGGGTTATTGCGCGTCTGTGCGCTTTGGAGATGTTGAAAGATGAGCGCGGATAGAATTTCTTGTGGAGACAAAATGAAATCAGTTTCAATGAAGGGAAGGGTGTTGGTGAGCAGTTTATGTTAAAGGTTTTGGAAAGAAGAAAAGCGAGGCTGGTTTGTGTACACTGCAAAAATGCTAAAGAAAAAAAAAAAAGAAGCAAATGATGACTATGATGCTCACTTGCAGTTTTTTTCCACACTGATGGGATTTCCTCCTCAAATCTCTTCTTCAATAACTTGACAGGCACCTGCTGTCTCATATCCAAGATGATGACATACTGTACCACAGCTGTTTTACCAAGCTTGTGACCCACATAACAAGGCTGCTTCTACTGCTGTGTGGATGCAGTCAACTAGGAGAAAGACAGGGAAGAGAGGGTCTGTGGATGACAGAGTGTGGGGTTGGATTAAACAAGGAGGAAGCAGAAAAGCTGGAGGATGTGGGAGGAAAGAGATGGAAAGGAGTGAGGAGGAGCAGGAATAGAGGGCTTTCCAGGCTCTGGTGTGTGTGTGTGTGTGTGTGTGTGTGTACGCGCATTGAAGGATGAAACCTTATTCATCACCAGCAGGAGTAACACATGCAGACTTCTAAGTGTTTACAAATATTGCTCATTAGATACAAATATTTGGGTTTATGGATTGATGCATACTGATTAGAGACGTCCCTGTCCACTCACAGAAGTGTCGAGAAAGATCTTGTAAATGAGTTTCGATGGGTGTGGACACAAATTATTACACACGAATGCTTTGTGTTTGTTATCACTCTCAGTTTAATTGAGAGAGGCTGGTTTGTTTTCCTCTCAGCGTGAAGGTGCAGGCCCACTCACACTGGGAATCAGGGGACTTCAGAATGAAACACATGAGTCGAACGCATGCCGCGAGCCTGCAAATTCCATACATTTTTAATATAGAAGCAAAGGCCAAATGATGGAAAAATAACCATTTATAGCCCTCAGCTATAATCTCTGAACCCACTCCATTCATAACAGACATGGTGGTTAAAATCTCTGCATGTACTTAGGAACATTGTCAGTAACAGTTAGTCTTTGATTCCTAAACCAAAGTTAAAATTTAACCAACAAAGATGAAGAAAAAAAGCATACAAGCATGATTCAGAAATGCAGCTCCCGGCTCTGGTTCAAAGTTTATGTAACTGAGAGGAAAGTAGAAAACCTCCCTTTATTTTGACTAATTAAAGCATCCCGGATGGTATCTGTAACGTTACAGATACCACTGTATGGAGAACTTGCACATGTGCAAAAGTACCACTAACACAGAAGATGTATACTAGTTTTAGAGCAGCATCAACACCAAAGCAACAGTAGATGAGGAGTTTCTTGGGAAAGGTCTTGCTTATTTTAGCAAGACAATGCCAAACGACATTCAGCCCATATTACATCAGTAAAAGAATCAGGGTTGAAAAGGTAAAATCCTCTATTAAACAAAAATGGGAGAATAGTCTCCTTCTTCAGAAACGCTTACAGAGCAGGTGATGCAACACAAGGTAAACATGGTCCTGTCCTAGCTGTTTTGAAACATGCTGCTCACTTCAAATTTAAAATGAGCTTATTTGTTTAAAAAAATCCTTAATTCTTCAGTGTCAGCATTATATAGGTTTCCTTTGCAACATAATTTATGATGAGGATGATTTGCAGATAATAGGATTTAGTTTTATTTTGACTTTATTTTGAACTTTTCTGAAAACAGGATTATATTATATACAACACAGTAGGCAGATGCAGCAAATACATGGATAAAATGATGAACTCAAATGGCTTACTGGTTTAAATATCTAGAGTCAATCATTCAAATCAATTGGCAATGTACAACAGAAGTGAAAAAGAGAGTGATGTCAGGGTGGAGGGGGTGGAGACGAGTGTCGAGGGTGATTTGAGACAGACGGATAGCAGCAAGAGTGAAAATGAAGGTTTACATGATGGTAGTGAGACCAGTTATGAGGTACGGTTTGGAGACACTTGCACTGACATAACAACAGGAGGCTGAGTTGTAGGTGGCAGAGTTGAAGTTTGCAACGCTCAGATGGTTTGGACATGTGCAGAGGACAGATAGTGGATATATTGAGCAAAGGATGTCGAATATGAAACTGCCAACAGGAGGAAAATAGGAAAATCACAGAGGAGATTCATGGATGCAGCGAAGGAGGACATGTAGAGGGTTGATGTGATGGAAGAGGATGCTAAGGACAGTGTGAGATGGAGGGAGATGATTCGCTGTGGTGACCCCTAAAGGGAGCAGCTGGAAGAAGAAGTCGAAATGACCGGGATTCATGTACTTTGTGTCTAGAGCATAAATGCTAACTTCTAAACATGTCTGTTAAGCTGTATAAAAAGACACTGCTATGTCCCGTCTTCCTCCCATCACTGCCAACTGGTCACAGCTCCCTGAGCCTGGTTCTGCTGAAAGTTTCTTCCTGTTAAAAGGGAGTTTTTCCTTCCTCCTGTCACCAATTCCTTCCTCATGGGGTCTTTTGATTATTGGGTTTTCTCTGTGTTACTGTACGGTCTTTATAAAACACATCGAGGTGACTGTTTTCATGATTTTGGTGCTATATAAATAAAATTGAACTTAATTGAACTATTTTATGTTAACAGTGTTAGATAGCATCCAGATCATTTAAACTGAACATGTGAACCATAACAGATAGTGTAGATCAGGAGCGGGCAATTCATTTTCCAAAGGGATTACATGAGAAACTGGGGCTGTGTCAGAGGGTCGCACCAATAACGTGAACTCAGTTCTAGTAAATATCAATTTGATCTTTTTATAAACTTTTTTATTGTGGCTCTTTTATTATGGCAAAATTGGCTAAATTAACTGGTGTAGATGGAAGGTGGCTGTGTTCATCCAACAGGTTGGGATGCTCTGCCACAGTAGTCTCTCTGTCTGTCATATGAGTCGTTTATTTATCGTTGACTTGTGTTTAAACATTTTGTCCTCATTTCTGCCGTGGGTTTGTCTGTGTTCTGTTTTGTTTTTTTCCAGCACGCTGATATTATTGTGCATAAAATATTTATGATGTCCTTTCACTCACTGCTTATTCTAATTCTGGGATCTTTCATCTCCTCTTACCCGTCAACTTTGTGAGAGAAAATAGAATCAGACTAAACGGCTCTTCAGACACCAGTGTCCGTTTCATTATCTGTCCCGTGGCCACTTTTAGCCCACCAGCAGGACGTGCTGCGATTTCAAACCATTTTGTTTTTGGGGGGTTTTTTTGTTTTGTTTTTTTGCTTGCTTGTTTTGTTTTTTGTTGTTTTTTTGGTTCTGTGCAAATCCTTAACGCTGCAGAAAAGTTCTCTTTGATGAGTCGCCTCTCTCTTTCTGTGGAGTTTCTATTTATAGTCTTGTTGACAGCCATCCCATGAGACTTTTCCTCATAGATTAATGACACAGCGATTAGGTTTGCATGGTTCTGCAGGCGTCCCAATGGTATAAAGCACATGGTCACATGGTCATGCTTATCAGTTCGAGCCAAGATGTGACATGTTTATAAACACCTGAAATGAATGGACAGCAGGTGTGCTGCGACTATTTTAGGATACTTTGGTATTCCATTGAAACCAGTAGGGAAAATAATCCTGTACTGAAGATGTTTCCTACACCGATGTCATTGTTGGATTTCTGCTATTCCCACAGCTAAATGGAGGTGATGGGATATCACAAATGGCTTTATAGTACTTTGATTGTGTTATCTGTAACACCAACAGTACCTCTCATCTTCCTTATCACAGATCAGAAGCTCGGGGGTGGGCTGAAGCTCGGGGGTGCTGTTAGAAATCTCTAAACCATCATAATGTGCAAGAACATCTGGGGGAATTCGTGGGGGCAGAGAAAGCTGCTTCTTCTAGCTGTCTTTCTTTATTATAACCCGTACTGATGTTACGATTGTGCTCTGTTTCCACATGATCCTCCTGCAGGGGTGCAGCAAAAAAGAGGAAGTCCCTTTAATGTGTTTATCTAAAAGCATTCTGGGAAATGTAGGACATTATGTGTAGGGATGGCTCATTCAACCCTCATGCTTCCCTTTTCTCAGTCTGTTTTTGTGGTGTGTAGAATTTAATTTGAGAATTTTGGAGTCTTCAAAGTGTGTTGGATATGTTGCAGATCTAATAATATAGTATGGTATTATTAGAATATTGTATTATAATAATATTAATCAAATAACATTTTAGTGGAAATAACTGTTAGTTGCAGCACCAATAATCTAATTTTCTATTATTTATTATTTCAATTATTCTGTTATTAAGTTTATAAATTTGTAAATGTCACCTTAAGACATTATGTTGCCCCCTCTAGTGTGGGTCAGGTAATTTTAATGTTGTTTAGCTGGACTGTTTAACCTATCTGTGGTTACACTGAGCATACTGTGTTTCATAGCCATATTTAGAGCATGCCACCTTGGTGTATAAGTAGAAATAGAAGCTATAGTTGATGGCTATTTTTGATGTCATCTTGTAGGATTAATATACCACATATTGGTGCAAAAACAAGCATGTTATGTGGGAATTTGCAGCAAATACATTATGAAAATGGTCAAATGGTCACTAGAGGGCAGTGTTGTACTACAATGTATGAACTCTTAGGGGGTCTTGCATTGGCTTGGTGGGATATACACTGATTAGACACTTTGTTGGGAATAAAGTGTTCACATCATGCAGTTGAATGCAAAGTAATAGAGCAGCTTTGCCATATATGCTACAGTTATGCTCCTAAAACTCAAAAACTCCCTCCCCGCCATGCATGTTAACTGGATGGACTGATAATTATTACAGCAGAGCTTTTTAATTGGATTGCATGAGGTAGGCAGTGCTTGATAAGTGGAAGATCTTTTCTTGCTGGAAGCTTTTTGATTACATGATTTATCACATAGTCAAAGAGCTCCTCTTTAGTTAACATTTTCTATGATTCCAGCTACACTGTGCGATTTTGTTCAAGATTTGACTCGCATATTTAATAAATCTAGGATTTTTTTTCCTTTTCGCTGCTTGTAAGTTTCCCACTGCTCTGATATCAATTCAGAGCTTAACTTTTTGCCTCTATGTGTCATGCTGCTCCTTTCTTCTCCATCCCCTTGGTCACAGCAGGCTAGCTCGATTATCTTGGCCCTTGACAGCCCCGCGGCCCTGCGCGCACACTAAATCCCAATTAACTCCCTGAGTTTCAACCCATTTGCAACTTTTGCTAATCTCTGCATCAGCAATGCCCAGAACCCCCCCCCCCCCCCCCAAATTCTTCTGATTACAAATTCATAACAAGGCTGTGAAAGTTTAACGAAACTAAACTGATTGTCTCGTGCAATGAATATGCATTAACTGCTGCTGCCCAAATGGAAACTGATCACTTGACTAAATCTGCTATTAAGAAATATTGGACTTTTGTCTTGGCATATAATTTAAATTCCCCCGAGGCTTATTTGTGCGTCTTATTACTGCATGGATTGTTTGGGGTGTTTTTAAACTAAAAGTCATTTGTTTCTACAAATATTGAACTTGCATCAGAGGAAACACAGCAAACGGATCCTTGCGGTGCTCAGGAGCTAAGCTGAAAGGTATTTGGATTGAGGGGAGACTCCTTAATTACCGCAGCTTTTTTGGCCAACAGCAGGGCAAACACCAGCATGAATGCGCCAAGTATTGATCCCTGCTCTCATTATGCATGGGGTCCATTGTAATGCACAGTTATCACTCTGACTCCCTCACTGGAGTCTATGGAAATCATGATTGATTTTCTTCACACTTCCTCCCCCCACCTCCCTGCCTAGTAAACTAGCATCAGAAGGCCTATCTCAATCATGTTTGCACTTTGAATTCCTGTACTCAAGACCCTCTCTCGCTCATTAGCACCAGTAATCTTTTTCTCATTCTGCTGACTCTGGGGGAAAAGGAGCGACGTCCTCGGTCAAACTGAGCTCATTCGCGTTTATAGCACAACCTTTGCAGTCTCTGCTTTTGAAGATGCTCCTTCATGCAATTCTCACACATATAAAAGCTGCTACCTGGTGGCAATTTGATCAAGTCTGTCTTCACAGTGTCTGCAAAAAAAAAATGCACCTTGTGCCTCTGTATTTGTATGGAAACTTGTTTACAGTGTACACAAAGAAATGGGATTTGGATCCGCTTCTTAGAGCTCTGCCTCTGTGAAATGAATAATGCAACACACACACACACACACACACACACACACACACACACACACACACACACACACACACACACACAGTGAGAGAATAGATTTTCTCACTTTTAAAACCACCAGGTGACATTTTTTGTTCTTTGGGGTTATTTGTATTTTTTTTCTTAAATGCATTGCAGATTGCTAATTCTGCTGCAGTGGCATTGCTGTTTGTAACAACCCACTGGTGTGTGCACTTAATCATCAGGTGCTGCAGCAGTGCTCCCCTGCCTGAGCTCATACTACACACAGGAAATCCTTGAGGAAACAGGAGCTTTATTACAGTATGTCAGCCTGGGGGAGGGGGAAAAAAAAGCAAACTCAATGTGATGCTTACATGGAATTCAAAGTCACCGCAGTGTTGGTGTCACTCGGTTGCAGCAAGTGTGTTTTCCAGGGGATGACTGACACCGCAGGGACTGTAATTGCATGAATCCCTGAGACCTCCCTGGCCTTTTGAGTGAGTGGCTGCTTGGCGAAATGCTTGGGTCATGACAACCCATCTGGTGGCGTTTCACAAGCAGTCAACAAGACCCGACGAGACAAATGGCTCCACAGCACTAAACAGCAGCTGTTGTTTGGAAGACAGACACTTAAGCCATATCTAAAATCACAAACACATCCATTGTGTGGCTCCAGAGGCCTCACTACCCATCAAAACCGGTTGGAGTTACTGCATCCAGCATGTTTCATCCTGCCAGAGCCTGTCCCAGTGGACTGTACCGTCAGTTTCCCCACTTTTACAGCCATCTAATGCAAATGAGTCTGCAAAAAGAGAAGTACCAAACAATTTCAATGTGCTGACGCCTGCACATCAGGCTTAAGTTTGCCCTCTGCTGGATGAGAGAGTCCATGAGCTTGAGCGTAGAAAGTCCCATATTTCACCCCCCCAAAGTGGAGTTTGTGTATAATGAGGCTTCTGAAATGATGAAATCATTAAATTAATGGTTTCTTAATGGTGGGACTTAAATGGAGTGGTTTGCATTATATAGAGTTTGGTTTCCAATTGCACAAATGCTGATAGCGAAAAATTATTAGAATAGTCTACTGCAGTATGCTTTGTGAAGAGAGTCTAGCATCATGCTGCTGTTTAATAGAAAGGCAGTGGGACTTTTCATCCCATCATTTAAAACAGTGGGATATCAGTTACTCTAAATAAGCCATCATTTTATTCATATTGATTTTTTATGAAAGGGAATATACCATAGAAGTGAAGACTAAAAAAAGCTTTATGCGTTGCTGGTGTGTTTGATCCTCGAGTTGTAACTTCGGTTCTTGTGCTGAAAATGGAGAAGAAAAAGAGAGGTCACTTTCTGCTCCAGTCACTGTTTATTCTTATATATCATAAACCCACACAACAGGACCCAGGGCAAATCTATGCATTTAATGGCCGTGGTCAGAAATCCAGAGAGATGTTCATATAAATAGCAAATAGTTTTTCATGGGTTTGCTCTACCTGTGCTCTCTCTATGCTGCAGATATTTTCTCAGCAGGAATAGAAGAAGCCATCAGCATTTATGAAATGCTTTGTGAATGTCTGCATACTTAAAAATTAAAGTGTGCTGGCCATATTTATTTCATATCAGAAAGAAACACTCAAACATTTGGCTTTACACTTGGCCTGTGCAGCCAAGGATGAGGGGTTCATCCTCTCTGAAACAAGCTCCCTTCCCTTTAAGCCAGCTTTGTTCTGATTGGCTGCTTCATGCAAACACAAAGTTTAAGGTGGGTGGGGCTTCTAGGGAAAGAAATATAAAACCAAGTGTTTAGAGCAGTCTACTCTAATTGAGCTTAATGTCTAAACTTTGGTCATAATCTTTTTATTATGAGCGTTCATCCAGTGTATGGACAGATTTGAAATTAATGCTCAGTGGCATTAATGCAAAGAAGGTTGTCAGTGATGAGTTGTGACCATGTTATCACAGGACATTGAGCAGCAGTTTTAGTTTTTTATCAGTTTGAAGTGTCTGTTAAATACCTTCTTGATCACAGTGAAGCGCAGTGCAGGGTTTTCTTTAAAAAAAAATTCATTAGTAGTTTGTGAAACACAATCACTGTTTTTAAACTTTGCTCTGTTTCCCACTTTTCCTACCCCTTCATTTGCTGTTGCTCAGGTACTTATTATCAGTGAATGTGATTAAACAAGTGGTGTATTTGTGGCTGGTGACATGTTTCCTAATGTGAAAACAGACCCCGCTTTCCCCAAAACTGGCTTTGTTCCACCCTTTTTGAGCTGTTATTTCTTCTCATGCCCAGCCTAAGCAGTAGGATATCTTAAAACCAGAAAATGTTTTAGGGATTTGAAGATTTGATTTGTGATCAAAAACTTTAAGAATAAATGAGTTTAGATTGGATAATATTTTCTTGCAGTTTTATGGAGTAATTATTTTCGATACTTTAAGGCAAGAATTTGTTTTAAAGGAGTTTTCCTACAGTCAGTTGATCCTAAAGAAAGACCCAAAATCAACAATTTTATCAAGTATCCCAACTCTAACTTGCAAGTTCTCTGTGCCATACAGCTTCATTATCATCCAAAAACTGTTATAATCACATCTCTCAGGCTCTTCGGTGCACCCAGTGGTCTGTTTATTGGGAAATTTATGGGAAGAATATGATAAACACGTTCACTGACATGAACTCTGCAATTCCCAACTTGCTTAACGTTCTTTAAAGTTTACTTGACAACTACATTTTGTGTTACACGTTGAACTTGATCAAATGATGCTACAATCTACACTCAAAAAAATCTGTTGTTGGATGAACACAATTTAATCGTGGCACCTTTTTCCACGCAATTTAACCAAGTACAATAAACCATTTTTGATCATGTCAAACCAACACATTTGACATTTGGTGGTTTAATGAAAGCTAATTACGTTGGATCAACGTAGTATACTTACATTGATTTGAAGTGATTTATTTAAGTATGTAGAGTGAAATTTGTTTTAATTCATCCTACACAAGTTAAAAACTTTAGGAAAACACAAAATCTTGTTGTTTGAACAACTACTTTGTTAATCAAGGCAATTACTGCTAGTCTTGCTTAATGAACCAATATGGGGGTTGATGATTTCACTCATTTCAATCTAATTATTTCAATTAGATTTGTTTTCATTTGTTACACATTTAGAAACCCACTACTTTACAATAATAAAAAGTCACATTCAGATTATGATAACATTAACTTTATTAACTGGATTTACTGGACAATATAAGGCTACGTTCACACTGCAGGTCTTAATGCTCAATTCCGATTTGATCAAATCCGATTTTTTTGTCTGCTTGTTCACACTACAAATAAAATGCGACAGCAAACGCGCTCTAGTGTGAACCCTCAAAGCGGCCCGCATGCGCAAAAGAAGACGTCACACACAAAGCGCTCTGTTTAGACCCAGAGCAAACAATATTGTTTGACTGATGGCCTTAATATAAAGACTTTGGACTTTACGTTTCCCAATTTTTGCTTTAAGTTATATTTTTATTTACATAGTAATGTAAATAAATAAATAATTATCCTTATTGCTGTTTTAGAGAGGAGCGGTGCTTCAAAGGATAGTTGCAGATTTCTGTCAGAATCTGCAGATTATACAGTACAAATAAAATGTTCACGTTGTCTTCCCAACAGTTTCACTAACATCTACACTGGATGGCCAGGAAGCGTTCGCGATGTCTTCTCAGGCGCTGATAATTGGCGTCTGTCTTGTGTCAGTGACGTAAAAGACGGATTTAATGCGACCTCACCATTCAGACAGCAGTCGCTTTCTAAAACATCGGCTATGTATCGGATTCAATACCACATACGAAAGTGACCCAGATCGGATTTGAAAATATCGGATTTGCGCCGTTCACACTGTCATACCATGATCAGATATGGGTCGCATAGGATAAAAAAAAACAAATCGGATTTGATGTGCTTTCGCCTGAAGTGTGAACATAGCCTAAAAGCTTACCATTTTTGTACACCTGCAAGCATTATGCCACTTTAAAAGGTAAAACATTAGAATACTTATTTAAACAGGTAATGACATCTGAACTATGTTGGAACCAAAGCTTCCACAACTAAAAACGAATGCAAAATTTGCTCTATAAACTAATATGTCAACTGTATTTTAAAAAATTAAACTAAAAGATAAAAATACATTTCCCACGTGGCAAGTTAAAACATTTGACAAAATAGAATTACTATTGTGTGAATATGGAAAAAAAAAAAGTATAGAAATAATTTGGGTGCAATACAACAACAACAAAATCCATAGGGAAAAAAATACAGGGATTTAAAAAAACAAAACAAAACAACAACAACATTTTAGGAAGTAAAATGATCCATATCCTTATCCATATAAGGACAAACAAAAATCATCTGCAGTGCTGTATAAAAGGTGATTTGCCCAACAGAGAGAATCCAAAAACTTAACAAAAAATTATTTCTTTTTAAATGAGAGAAAAAAATATAATATAAACAACTCAAATATTAACATTATATACTGGAAATCACCATTGCACCAATAAACCATTCAAGACCTTCTATCAGTCATTTTCAAGTGCTCTCACCCCTTAAGCTCGTTTTTCAGAAACTGAGCTTTTGTCCATCAAGATTTAAAAGTATCTTCTGGAGGACTTCAAAGGTGCATTTAAGTTCTGGTGGGTAGCTCAGGTTCGAACAGTATATGAGTCCAAACAACAGAGCACATGCTTGTGCAATGTTACCCAAATCAGTGAGAGCCTCCACACCCTCAATCAGGACACCAATGTCCTCTGGGTCATCTTCAGGTTCAGCACCCTCCTTTTGGATGACGTACACGCCTATTACAGTTTGCTCCATGTAGCTTTTTGCCTCACTGTCCGTATCCTACATGAAAAAATATAAGACGACAAAGTTAAATTTGCAAAAGTAAAATAAAACAAGTAAAACTGTTTCTATGCTGTTCATAAAATCTAAGTAGTCAAAGTAATAAACAGGAAATTACACCACGAAAGTAGTTGTTAGTAATTACTCCAATACACAAATTATAAAATAAACATCTCATGTCAGTAGAATCTTAGTATTCCATAGATAGTAAAGGAAAAACATAAAACAAAAGAGGTGGCGTAATTGACCTCTCACCGGCCCCTCCCCTGAAAGAGCCATTGTCCAATTACACATCATAGCAACCGTTACTATGTCTGACAAACATTGACTTCAAGCAAGATGGTGAAGTGGTGCGCCCACCGATACCCCGAGAGATTGTGTCTAGAGGAGTTGTGTTCTTTCCAGTCACAAAGCCAAAAACAACGTGAATGGATTAAACAGTGTGGAAGGCCCCACTCCCAGATAAATGCACCAAACATTATGAAGCATGCCTGCTCGCACATCTGTTGCACTGGTCATGTTTGTCAGACGTAGCAAGAGTAACTTAGGGGGACCGGACTCGACAAAAGGCTAATTCAGCTGGTAAAATAAAAAAGGTATAGAAGTGTTAGTACTAAACAGCTCAAAGTTCATAGACATTTCTATTTACAAATACTGATGACCATTTCCTTCCAATACCAAATTCCAGAAATTCTTTATTGCAACGCTTAATACTGTTTGGTATTCAAGACATCCTTTCCTCAATGCCAGGTGTCTCGTTGCTAATCTCAAAATTTTAACGATTTGCATTTGAGGCAACATCACAATTTGTATGAGAATGTTACAGTCAACATGCTGTCACAATGACTCTAGGTATGTGGTATGAGGTGAGGAAAATTTGTCTTATCTTCCCATTTGTATTCAAAACTTTGGATTGAACTGTTAAGTTTTTCTAAGGTGAAATACTTTATGGAGATCAAATCAGCCAAGCATTCTGCTAGTTCTACAAGTATAATGCCCTCAAATAAATCGTGTACTATATCCAGGGTAAAGCCTGCAATAACATCAAAATGAGAGAGACTTTTTTAGTCAAAACACAGTCACATTTAACCCCACAACACAGGCTTGAGGTTTCCAATGCAGATTGTAAGTGAGCCTGATGGAGTTCACGTGTTCTACACTCAAAAACATCTGCAGTCAAAAACTGAATTTCATTTTTCTTAGCGACACAGAATCTACATACGTGTTTCCCAGAAATTTTTTTTAACAAAACCTGCAAGCCCGTGAGCAGCTAGGTTATCAGCTATTACGCAATTTACGGTGCCTTTAACAAACTCATTCATCTGAGCAATAAACACACCATCTTCTTCCAAGATCACAAGATCTTTTAACAGGGGTTCCAACACCTTTTCAAACCCAAATGTCTTTAAATCATCACTTTTCCAAAGAACAGCTAGGTAAATGTTAGTGCTGAATGAGAGCCTGGAGGCAAATTATCCAAGACCTAACAAATACCACAAAGCTTGTGTTTTTTGCGTGAGGTTCCAAGAGGATTGCAAACCTCAAAATCATCAATGTAAAGTGTAACGGAGATTCTCAGCACGTCAACAGCTAAAAGGCTATTGGTTCTAAAGTGTTTGCCATCTCGGAAAGACCTGTAAACACTCAGACCATCAGCCAAATCCTCACTTTTTTCTTGTCCTTTCTTGTTGCTCAATCACTCTATCAAGTAAGTGATTTTGACTCAATAATTCTTGCAATAACTTTAATAAAGGAATGTACTGACATGACTTTTGTTGATCAACAGATAAAATGTACTCAACAGGCTCTACGACCCTAAAGTTAACCTTATAGTATTGTTTTCATTTAAATGAAGTTCCTAGAGGGCCACACTTAGCTAAAATTTTTGATACAGGGTTAGAAATGCACACATTATTGGCAAGCTCCTCAACAACAGCCTGACCGATATGAAGGTTATGGCTCTTGAATACCTCTTCAACAGTTCGTTTTGTGACTGAAGTACAAGCAGAACTTAACAAAAAACTCAACTCCTCCACCAAGCCATCTACTGCTGTGGCTGGTATTTAAAATATGTATTCCAATTTTAACAATATCCCAGCTATGTTCTGTTCAACAAGCTCTGCCAAATTTTCAGTGGAATGATTACTTCCTGACACCAACTCAGTTCCAACAGCAACTAGCACCTACACCTTCAGGATACGGCTGGGCGATATGGCCTAAAATTTATATCGCGATATAATTTGAAGCATGTGCGGTAGCGATATATATCGCAATATATTCTTTTCTTCTGTATAACGTAATTTCCACACTATAAGGCACACTTAAAATCCTTTAATTTTCTCAAAAATCTAGAGTGTGCCTTATGTATGAATTCTGGTTGTGCTTACTGACCTTGAATCGATTTTGGCATGCAGAAATCTGTTAAAAAATGTTTTAGTACAACTTTGGTAAGCCGAACTGCTTGATGGATTGTCAGAGCATTACCGCTGCCATAGTGAGGAGCTTCGCGGAGTAATCTGGGTCCAAAACTCCGTCCTCTTCCATTCAAACAAACACTAAGAGTTAAAAACCGTCTAAATTCTTTCATCTTTAGTAAAATCATCAGCGTTGCTGCTTTACCAGGTGTAACAATTAAGTTTAACATCCAGTCATCCATGAAAACAGAATTTATTAAATTTAACGGAGTTAGAAGTTAACAGGAAGTCAGCTCGCTAGTTTCCACCTAAACATGACATACCATGTTCTGACTGAGAGATTTTTGAAACTTATTAAAACGTACAGCTCTGCTACCACTTCCAACATAAATGAAGACAGAAAACGAAACAGCAGTGACGTTTGCAGGGTTACTGAAGTTGGACTACCTGGTATATAATGTTGTGCTACGTGATTGCTAGCGACACAGCTATGTTAGCATAACATTAGCACAGTGAACCTGGAGGATGAACGCCAACTTTTTTTCCACTCGATAAAAGTTAACGTGAGGGATTCTGGTGGTCAGGGACAAATGCAATCGCATAGCAGGATGCTATACACGGGCCAAACTTCAGTCAGGAGAACAACTGAGATCATTCATCCACAATAAGAGGTTAGTTATTAATATACTGCAACAACATGGGAATAGAACAGCTGCGAGAGAATTCAATATTAACGAATCAATGTTACGGAAGTGGAGGAAGCGCAGTTTTTGGCTTTCCCCATATTTCAAAAGTGCTTCATCTCTTTGCTATGACTGTCGCCTGGCATAATTTGCAGATGATAATGGTTGTAGCCGCTGCGATGCTTTCGACCAAAACAGGCGCAGCTTGATGACATCATCAACATGCGCTATCGCGATAGAGCGGTATAGTCAAAATCTCTCTTTTTTTTTTCTTTTTTTTTTTGCCTGTCCCGTTTGGCTCTTTTGCCATCAGAATTGTTGTCTAAAGGCAAAGAAAGATGCCCAACGGATTTACTTTACCAAATTGACCATCCCAGCCTTGCCATAATGGTCCATTTGATTCACCTTTTATTGTTTATTTTATTTTCACTTGCTGAATACCGGACAGACTTGACTGGAGGAAAGAAGGGGAGAAAGAAAGAGGGAAAGAGAAACAGCTGAGAAGAGGGACGGGGGAGAAGGGCAAAAAACAAAAACCAACAGAATGGGCAGGAAAAAAAAAAAGAAAGAAAAGAAAAAAAATGCATATATCGATCACCTGGATCACCTGTTGAGAAAGAAAAAAGAAAACAAGCAGAAGAGAACAAGAGTAATAGAATAAACAACATCACAATGATATATGGGAATATGACAGTAAATACTAAATATTAAACATTATTGTGCAGCACATAAGATCAACAGAACACAGTGTGCTTTGAGGTAGGAGCCAAAAAGGGTGTAGTTTGTGGGTGTGATCACCCGTGTGTACACCTGTGAGCATGGACGCGCTTGTTTTTTAGTTTTTTTAAAGGTTCCTTCATGTAATGATCTGCTAGAGGGTGTGGGGGGGGGGCCACAGCCCCGTCCTCCGGGGCATGAAGCAGGTGTGGAGGAGATCAAAACTCCAGACATCCAGAGGCCCCCAGAACACAAGAGACCAAGGAAGACTAACAGAGGGGCAGCCGCGCCACTGTCCCAGAAAGAGCTGAGGAGAGTCCCAGATGAGGGCTCACTCAGCAGCCGCGGAGCAGAAGCCAGGGGGGTTGCAGTGACGCGCCCGTGAGCTCCGCCGGCAGCCAGCTGTGCCTGAGTGACCGAGCCCCAGGCCGAGAGGCTGAGGGCACCCCACCTCCGAAGTGGCCCGAGCGAGCCCCAGGCTCCAGGCCCCGATAAGCGGCCGCCAAGGAGTGAGCCGGTGTGTACCTGGACGCCCATCCCCAGATAGTCAAAATCTCTACCGTTGGCCAAATTTATATTGTTTCTATCGTATATTGTTTATATCGCCCACCCCTACTTCAGGGTCATCAGAATTTTGTGCTGGGTCAACACACACCACTAAACCTACCTTGAAATCTTTGAGTGAATTTAAATGATGCTTCCTCTTTTTGTGTGAAATGTACCAAAGATATTTGTCTTGAAAGAGCAGCCTGTAATACTCACTATTTCATAAATGTGATCCAATATGTCCAAAATAATCTCTCTCTGTGGTAAGGTCACTGCAGTCACATAACTTACACCTAAAAGTGACTGAACTGACAGCTGTCTGTTTAAAATGAGAAGAATGACATCTGTAAACATGTGTTTTTAGTCCACACCAAGTCTTAAATGTGCATGGACAATTTACATATATACAAAGATAACACTGGTTGGGTCCATAATGGTGATGTAATCTACAGTGTTTCAATAATTTGTACCCACTACTCTCCCTGATGGAACAACGCTTGCACTGCCACATACATGTCACTGAAAGAAAAAAAGAGAAGCAGTTTTTAAGGATGGTTTTATTGGCACCCTTTTTTTCTTTTTGATTAAATCACAAAACTATCATAAAAATGTATGATGGCAAAAACTTACCACGTATTAAAGAGGAGGCACAAACAATCAGAAAAAGGGGGCAGCTTTCTTTGAGGTGTTACTATGGTAAAGAAAACAGATAAAATATTTTATAAAAATTTCACAGTGGATTTTTTTTTACTTTGTTGCAAATGTATTTAAAAAAATCCAAAAACATATAAATACTTCTTGCAATATAAAATTCACGGATAAATATCCAATCGGTTGCAAAATGTAACAGCAGTGTTTCACACCATGCAATAAAGATGCTGGTAGTTACGGTAAAGGTCCTACAGGCAATCTTCATAACTATCCGCCATTGCCTTTTCCTCTGACCTCGTGTTCATGCTCTTTTTCCCATGCACTAGCGTTCAAGTCAATTCGAAGGATGCAGCCCCTGAATTTGGACACAGCTAATATTTAGCAACTCGCGCACGCTACAGTTTAACTTACATCAATGCGAGAGGCCAAACGCTTAAAAAAAAAAGAGAGAAAGAAAGAAGAAATGCAAATGAAAAAAGGAAGAAAGACCATGTCTTGCAATAACCGTAATTTAAAAGCAAAGTTACTGCTAACAGAGCAAGGTAAAAGTTCTATAAGACAGCCATATTAGCTTTAGCTAACTTCATTTACCATGAAAGGGAATTACAAACGTGTTAAATATTGTATTAAACATATCAATGACCGCTCAAAACACTATAAGACTAGCTACAGAAACGGGTAACAAGAAAAAATGAAAAGGAATAAGTGGAAATGCTAATAATGATATAAATATAGCCAGAGCGGATTAGAAATCTGGTATTAGACGGTACCCGATTTTCACTGTATTTGCTCTGCTCCCGCTGTCTAATTTCCAATGCAGACTTGCATTGGAAAAATGACAAGTTACACATTCGGAGTTAAAAACGTTATTGAACAATTAACCGATGGAATAACTTAGTTTGACTAAGATACTTTCAGTTATTTATTACTTACCTGTAGTGTGGAAGATTCCGCAGAGGGAAACGGCAGTTCACATAACTTTGTCCACGTTCCCGCCTCTTCACTTCTGGGAAGTTTGAGCATGCGCACTAGGCATCAGTTTTAGAGTTGTTGATTTAAAATAGTTACATTTCATTGAACTGAAGAATGCAAATCTAGTTCATTAAACGTTTTGTTATTTTATGTTAAACCAACAAGTGCTAATGATTTAAAAACAAAAATTCAATATGTTCATGTTAAATAGACAAATGTTTATTGAATTAATCAAACAAATGCCTTAGTTTACTTTTTTGAGTGTATCCACTTAATAAATTTCTCATTAAGCCTCAGGCACACAGGCCTAGATAACAGTCAGCAACCACTGCTAGGGAAAAATGTGTATTCCATTACCAGCTTTTAAGTGGGTGCTGGCTTTTGTTAGGTCAGTCTAGCAAAAGAGGGTGCTGCAGCAAAAACCTCCTTGTCAATCTGTAGCAGGATTCACTTATCAGTCTGTTTCTGCTCAATGTTTTTCCATATTTTTCAATGCTTTCAGTTATATTTAGCACCAGTACAATGGAAGCCCATTACTTTGAACTGTTGGAAGTCACACTGGACATTGGTTGTGGTGTTATTGTACTAACATTTTGAAATGATAAAATAACTGTTGAAATGACTGTTGTTTGAAGTATATTAGAGAATGCTTTTGTTGTCCAGAACTGGCACTTGCTGACTCATGAAATATAACTCTTTATCTCACCAAATCAATGTCTAATTTATTGTTTGTGAACCACTTGGAAAACGTTTGTCGTAGAATTCCAAAATTCTCCAGCTGTAGATATTAGATTAAAGTGAATTTGTTTTTAGAGGGTGAATTTCTTGTTTTAATACTTGGGTTAGAATGGCTGAAGTTCTGGACTTTTTGTTTAGTAACCACAAGTATGTCATATCATCAGATAATCAAGAAATCTCATGTGAAATGTGAAAAATCCTTTAATTTTCTCAAAAATTGAGATTGTGCCTTATGTAAGAATTCTGGTTGTGCTTATTGACCTCAAACCGATTTCTGCGTGCAAAAATCTGTTAAAAAAAAATGTTTTAGTACAACTTTGGTAAGCCGCACTGCTTGCTTGATGGATTGTCAGAGCATTACGGCTGCCGTAGTGAAAAGATTCGCGGAGTAATCTGTGTCCAAAACTCCGTCCTCTTCAGGTCCCAAAGTCAAACGAACACTAAGAGTTAAAAACGGTCTAAATTTTTTCATCTTTAATTAAATCATCAGCGTTGCTGCTTTATGGGGTGTAACAATTAAGTTTTACATCCAGGCATCCATGAAAACAGAATTTATTAAATTTAACGAAGTTAGAAGTTAACCGGAAGTTAGCTCGCTAGTTTCCACCTAAACATTTCATACCATGTTCTGACTGAGAAATTTTTGAAACTTATTAAAACGTACAGCTCTGCTACCACTTCCAACATAAATGAAGACAGAAAACTAAACAGCAGTGGCATTTGCATTTGCAGGGTTACTGAAGTTGGACTACCTGGTATATAATCTTGCTAGCGACACAGCTATGTTAGCATAACATTAGCACAGTGAAGCTGGAGGATGAACGCCAACTTTTTTTCCACTCGATAAAAGTTAACGTGAGGGATTCTGGTGGTTAGGGACAAATGCAATCGCATAGCAAGATGCTGTAAACGGACCAAACTTCAGTCAGGAGAACAACTGAGATCATTCATCCACAATAAGAGGTTAGTTATTAATATACTGCAACAACATGGGAATAGAACAGCTGCGAGAGAATTCAACATTAATGAATCAATGTTATGGAAGTGAAGCAAGCGCAGTTTTTGGCTTTCCCCATATTTCAAAAGTGCTTAATCTCTTTGCTATGACTGTCGCCCGCCATAATTTACAGACGATAATGGTTGTAGCCGCTGCAATGCTTTCGACCAAAACAGGCGCAGCTTGATGACATCATCAACATGCGCTATCGTGATAGAGCGATATAGTCAAAATCTCTATCGTTTATTTATATTGTTTCTATCGTATATCGTTTATATCGCCCACCAGAATGACTCGGGGGTATTGATTCATTTAAACTAAATTCAAATTCAAATTTTAAATGTTAAAATTCAAATTTTAACATAATCATCCTGCTGCAACCAGGTTTCTGTAAGGCAGAATAAATCGATTTGTTGATCAATTATTAAGTCATGTACTAACAGAGACTTGGAGGAGACAGACCTAATATTTAATAATCCACATTTCACTGTTTTACTCTTTGGTTCAGATGTGGATACTGTATTGTTCTTTCTTTGTGATTTTTTATGTTTAAGATGTTTATTGCTGGTTTTTAGTTTGTTTGTTTTTTTTCTTTTTTGGAGCTGACAGTCTCTATGGAGATGGGTTTTTGGGGGAGTAGCAGGAGGAGAGAAGCTGCAGAGAGGCGTGTAAGACTGCAACTCTGCTTCCTGGTCCCAACTCTGGATAGTCATATTTTGGGGGGTGTGGTGAGAATAAGGCACGGCGGGACCACGGAGTATCATTCAGAGCCATCTTTATTTACATCTCACCACAACAACACCCAAACCCCTGAGTCCCCGTGTTTTTAACGAGGCGGGCGTGATTAAGTATGCCGTGCAGGTGCGTCCGCCCTCCCTGCACGGCATCACAGACCACGCCCCACCACAGAGGGTTTAATAAATTTGTCCATATTTCTAGAAATGAGAGCTGCTCCATCCAAAGTGGGATGGATGCCGTCTCTCCTAACAAGACCAGGTTTCCTCCAGAAGGTTTGCCAAATATCTATGAAGCCCACATTGTTTGATGAGTCTGTGTTGTTTCATATTTTTATTTTCTGATTTGATCAGAGAAAATTTAGCCTTTAAATCTTTTTAGGATGCAAGTGCTGACTTTTACAAGCTTCTGATGTTGTTGTGGTCGAGTCAAAAGAAATGGAGCCAATTTCTTTCCAGTGCAGCTATTATTTTACACTTCCAACTCAAGTTCAGGTCTGTTTCTGAGAAGCCCAGTGCGTCTTCAAAAGGAGCCACAAGGGCACTTTATGAAGGTGCAAAACCCTTTTCACAACGGCCTGTTGTATGAAACCAGTGGTTCCATAATTCAGCTTCTTTTCATTATAGTAAGTGTGTTCCAGGGAATAGCTCAGTCTGTGAAATCCCTTTTTATATCCATCTCCTTAGCTGCCTTTCAGCAGTGCACTCTTGAGGATCTTATATTCGCTCCTGGCTGCCCATGTGTGTTTCTGCATGCTGACACTGAGCAACACAGAGACCTCCCGGTCAGATCCATTAATTAGAATCACTTTACTTGATAACAGGTGAAAGTATATTAGCTGTGTACCTGCTTTGAATGTGATCAAATAGTTTTACAGCAGCAGTTTTAGTTTCTGGCAAAGTTATAGTTGCTTTCTGTGGTTTGAAAACTCAAAAGTTTCCTGTTTTTAGGCTATTGGTTGCTCTTTTTTGTGTTTTCTTTTGTAAATCTTGATACATCTTTTTGTTACCCTGTAAGTTAAACTGTCAATGTACATTGTGTTTGGAGCACATTTTGCATCACCACAGGCATTTAAATTGCCACTTAAATAGTGCAGGGATTTTCATTACCACCTTTAAAAGGGAATTTAAACTCTCACATAATCATTTGAACCAAGACAGTCATTTGGCCCTATTTGGCCTGATTGCCTGGCACACTGCTGGCTTGGCCGTGACTTTACATATTGTTTTCTCGAGCTCTGTCCTTGTCTCGCTGCACTTCCAATCTGCCGCCTTTATTGAAATGTATATCATGGCCCTGCAGCGGCCCATTTTCATATAACTGGTAGAGGCAATTTTATTGACTTATTGCGAAAAAGCTGGTGTATTGCGCATCGCACAAGCCTCATCTGTCACCCGCATCCCTGGCAGTTAAAAAGGAATGATTTGTTGTGTTAACTCCCATGGTGCTCTACATTGCCCTAAAACAAGATGCTGTTCCCCTTGACAATGAACACTCACTGCCTGAACATAAACAACAGTTTTATTGTGCTCCAGTCTGCGAGCTTCCAAATCAATGCTTTGTAAATCATCCTCAGGAGGCATGCAAACACAGATCCACTATGTGTTGCCAAAACATCTATGGACACACTGGCACATCAATACAGATGGATGAAGAGCACGGGGCCAATGCCGTGTACTGTCAGCCAATAATAATGAGTGCTTCTGTGGCAAAATAGCAGGGATTCTGAAAGATGAAGGGATCGGTGAAGCCATCAACTATCGTTTCAGCTCACTTCTAAACTTGAGCCATCATTAAAGTGTAACAAAAGCATAATACTTTCTGATATTCTGCAACTGCTGAACCTCACCCTTGCTGCCTGTTTATATTAGTTTCACTTAATGGGTTTTGTGCCTCCAGAGATGGTAAAATCTAAAAGGAGCAGCAAGCTGTACACAACAGCAGAAAGTGGGACAGATATACAGGTGCAATGTGGGGGAAAAAAAAAAAAAACTCCTACTCAGCCCTGCCTGTTATAGTAGCCTGGTTTAGCCTATAGATGTAGTGCTTACAAGTGTGCAGTCTGTTGCATGGCAGAGCCTCAGGGATAAATCTTTGTGCCTCATTATCTCTTCTCTTAATGATAAAGTTAATGTATGTCTTAATGACTGCAGGGTGGGACAATTACTCTGGAGCTTAAACCTATAGCCTACTCATAAAGACTTTGAGTATGTCAAATAACATCAGTGATAATAATTGTGAGCATTTTTTTTTAGCATGCGCTATGTTTGTGGTCTGTAATTGGCATTTTAACATAGGTTTTTTCATCCTTAGAAACTGCAGTGCTTGCAGATGGTGATAGTGATGCAGAAGGTGAAACTGGGACATCCATGGTCGTATGAAAAAAGTATTTTCTCCTTCCTGATTTCTCTTTTTTTTACATATTTGTCATATTTACATGTTTCATGTCATCAAAAAAATTCTAATATTAGACAAAGATTACAAAGATAAAAACAAATGCAGTTTTCAGTGATGATTTCTTTTATTGAGGGCAAAAAAACTATCTAAACCTACATGGGCCTGTGTGAAAAAGTAATTGCCCCCTAAATTTCACATTATTTTGCTGTGGAGGAAATTTGACTCACTCCTCTTTAGACAATTGTTTTAATTCAGCAACAATGGATGGTTTTCGAGCATGAGTGGCATCTTTAAGGTCATGCCAAATGTCATGATTTGATGGTGTGTTTGCTTTTTTATTAGTTTCGTGATCTGAAACATGTAAGTATGACATATTTCAAATACTGTAGAAGTTTGTTCTATGTAGAAGAAAAAGCTGATGCATTACCTTGCTGCTAATAGTAATGCTAGTCTCTCTTATTAGAACATTTTTGATGTGCCAAGTTTTGATATGTTGCACAACACAAAGAAAACTTCTTTCATATTTTTACTGTAATTTAGATTGGGTGATAGCACTCTCATTTTTGATTTGTACATTCGTAGCTAGGAGTATAGAATAAACCGATGGTGCCACATTAAAATAATATAAGAGGAAATTTTTGCAATTAAAATGACTGTGTCACTAAATGATCCGACGTTACCTACCTTTATAGATCCTTTAAAAATGGTTACATGTAGATTGTCGAAGACCAGAAGAATACTACGTTGATATACTACATGAACATTTGGCAGACTGATACTAAACCCATCAGACGGAGTAGCTCACTACCAAAGATAAAGAGGAGGAATTAGCCAAGCTTTGTCCAAAGGTAATAAAAGTCTACCCACCAGCATCTCTTACTGTCACACATTACACGTTTTATCTTTTTTTTATATTATCTGTATGAAAAATTGTGAATGTGTTTTTCCCGGGAGTTACACAATGGACTATTTCTTTGGTCTAGCACAGTTCCTAATGTCTGCAGAGTAGATGCATCCCATTAGGTTTAAAAATAGCAGGCCTTGGATCCACTCATACTGGCATAGAAGTTTGCTGCATAAATGCCTGCAAACTGCAGGTAAAAGTGATCAACACTTGTCAAAAGGGAACATATTGGCTTATTTCAGGGATGGTTGCATTCAGCTTCTTTTGATGCACTGCAGCACAAATAGGAAAAAAAGGCAACCCACATCCAAATCATCTATAATTTTCACATTATGAGGTGAATTTTAAAATGGGAATAAATACTGTGGTTTCCATTCGATAAGAACTTTTAGACTTTTATTATTATACACCACTGTGTGCTGACAGACCATGTTGATGCAACTGTTGTATTTGTCTGGTGATGTATTCTCTTTCTCTGTAATGTGCTTTCACTTTCTGCTTAATAAAAGTTCCCGTGTGATGCATTGTCTTCGTGGAAAGCACACACGCACACACACAAACGCACATTGCACTTAGATGCAGCTTTCCACTGTTATTTACCAGATGTTTTCTAGTTTTTCTGGCATGTACACACAGGCTGTGTGTGAAATGTGACACTAATTTGCATGCTGACAACGATTTCCAGTAAGATTACATCCTGCTGATTGATGGCCACGCTGTTGCCCCAGAAACCACCTTGGGTATGTGATATGACTCTCCTGTTATCAGACATTAAAGCATATTCCTGTAGTTAATCTTCCCAAATGGGCGCTCACAGAAAATATCTGGCATCCATGGGCCTTGACTGGGAATGAAAGACGGCCATTTCCAGGGGTAATGTATGAATGCAGTTCATTTCAAAGCAGCAAAAATTACAAAGAAAGAAAGTTTCATTATTCAATGATAAAGTGAAGAAACTACAAGATTTTAGTGCAGCTGTATGATGGCAGAGAGCGGCGCTTTGTTAAAGTGAATAAGCTCTTTTGATAAATCACTGTGTCTGATGGCTCAAGATGGTGTATGGCTGCATAAAAGAACCAATGGTTTATCCCTCTACAGTCAAACCTGCCAACACACTGCTGTCCAATTATCAGCCCCTATGCATCATACCCAGGTCTACAGAGAAACCCTATTTGCTGTGATAAAACTTGAAAGCCCTCATATATAGACCTGACTTCAGGCCAATCCATACCTTTTTTAAATCCAGCTCGTTTAGCAAATTTCAGGCTTAAATCGAGGCTTTTTGTATCTCTTTTTGATTGATACTAATTTTTATGCATTTCATGTTATATAGAAAGTACACAGCAAATCCAGCATGTCCAAATTAACACTGTCGGATTTGATTTCAACACTATTAAAGTGTCTATATGGGTCCACACCAGAGAGTGTTAATTTAACTCTTTTTGGAGAGTTGGTACGTTAACTCTGATTTAGTGTTAAACACCAAATCTGTCTGGAGTTGATAATTTAACACTTGGTGTTAAGAGTTTATATATTAACTCTCAAAGAGTATTTTAGTTTAACTACATAAGAGTTATCTTCTAATTCATTCTAAAAAGCAGGAATTTTACTGTTCTGAACTTCTAGAAATTTCTTTTGGAAATAAACATTTACTAAAAAGATGCAATGGTTTTTGAAAAACATTTATTCTGAACTGTGCACCACAATTTCAAAACATTTTCTGAAAGATGTAACAGTGTACATGGTCTCACTTTCATTAGAATTGTATTTATCAAAAGGTCTGACATGGTAAATGCAAATAACAGCATTCTCATCACTTATTTCTTCAATACAATATGCATGTCCTTCATTCATCCCTTTGTGGAACTTCAACGCACTTCTGCTCTCCCCCATATTCCATCTTCACAAGCATATCCTGTGCGAAGATTGAATAAAAATTAGTTGACATTAATTAATGGCATAAATAATCCAGCAAACAATTGCAGCACAGTAAAAAAAAAAAAGGAATCCTCTTTGAGCCATTACTTGTGTAAAGTATTTTCCCAAAAGACAAGGACACAGACAACAGGTAATACTGAACTAAATGTAAAACCTCAACCTTTTTTTTTTTTTTACCTAAACCGTGTGCACAAAACTCTGGAGGGATCTATGCTAACGTAGAACCCAGTCAGGACCTCAGCTACTGCTGTTTGCTCGTTTTTTTTTTCTGGGCGATCGTTTTCAGGCTTCAAGTAGCACCATTATATCAACATTTCACATTCTAGACCAGTGGTTCTTAACCTTGTTGGAGGTACCGAACCCCACCAGTTTCATATGTGCATTCACTGAACCCCTCTTTAGTGAAATTTTTTTTTATTTTTTTCAAATTCAAGACATAGATATGTTTTTTACTGGTGCACAAAATGAGCTGTGCATGTCATGGCGGAGGCTCTGCCGAACCCCTGAGACCAACTCATCGAACCCCTAGGGTTCGATTGAACCCAGGTTAAGAACCACTGTTCTAGACATTGTTTTAGGTGTATTTGACCAAAAGTTTGACTGAAAATTCACATGCAAGCTTTTTTCAAGGCTGTGGTATTTGCCCGCAAACAATACCTTTCAGCTAGCTAAAACAGAATATTATGCTATCACCGAGCAACATGGCTAATGCCTTTCACACAGCTTTGTCTCAACTCCAAAGAGCCACAGAAGTAAAAGCTCATAATAATAATTGAAACAATCTTTGAAAAAATGACTTACCAAGCATGGCAAACAACTCAAATATGTAGTGCAAAATGTTCTGAAACGGCTTCACTTCAGCTTCGATTGGAGCCGTGCTGGGGGCGGAGTCTGTGAATTTACTCTATTGGTGTCATAGCCCCTGTAGGAGTTCAGAGTTAAGAGGTCAAGAGTTAATGTTTCCATTGTAACACCTCCAGATTTGACAGAGAAACACTAATTTTTAACACTCGAACTATCCTTTTACACCTCAGAGTTACATTAAAAGAATGTGACTCTGCTTAGAGTAAAATTAACTCTACTTTTGCAAGAAGACTATTAACGCCAAAACATTTAACACTTTTGAATTTGCTGTGTACTTTGAATTGCACTTGTACTTTAAATGTGCCTTTCCTTAAAAATAAACTTGACTGGACTGCTGATTTTGGGGCCTTATGACCCAAAATGATTGTTAAACCTACAGGAGCAATTATCTGCACCCAACCTCTAGGTAACGGTAACTACAAAATGCACTGGTGCATTTGTGTACTTTTATCTCTGTGCTGTAGAGATCAAATATATTTTGCACTTAGATGTGTGCTAGATTCGCTTATTTGAAACATGCAGGGCAGCTATTAGCACTACATCTGAAGGTATACTTTATGAAATTAATCAAAGAAAGGGGGGAAATACGCTGTAAAATTCAGTGGGCTGTATCTGTCTGATAGATAAATGAACCACACAGGCCAGCCTTAATGGTTGCTAGCATTGCAGAGTAACCAGTTCTAATCATTTAGCAGTCTGATGACAGTTAAAAAGGACCAACGTGTAAATACTGATGGAGCTGCCGAGGATCTTATAAAAAAGGAGAATATGTTTTCATTTTGTGTGGGAAGTGACAGGTGTGTTATTTTCCAGTCAACTCACGGAGTCTACCTTGGAGAAGCGGATGAACCATAAAAAGCAATAATTTGCTCAATCTTCTTTCTAAAGTGTGATTATCCAGTCATACTTTAGCAACTGCAGGTGGGTATGACAGAAGATAGCCATATTTACTAACATTTGCTAACTTTCACTACCAATGATTATAGAATTGTTGAGGCCAAAAGCATTAAATAAACTGACTATATTAGTGTACGGAGATTCGGGTTATTTGCTGGCACAAACTGGGGCAAAACCAGAGTATCATAGCCAAATAATATACAGTAATAATATACAGTTTGAACGATTTATTGACGTGTAATTTTTGTTAATACAGGGCCTTGCAAACAGGGGTCTTGGGGGCACAACACAGGAGGCCAATTCTACGAAAAAAACAAAAAAGTGCTAGTCTGAGTGGTCTGAGGAGAGGAAACGTTCATATTCAGATCAAATTGGTTTCATATTTGGATCATCCAGAAAAAAAAGGCCACAGAAGGAGCAACTGGCTGGAGTTCCTCAGGTAGCAGGAGATTGAGGAGGGTAGACAGACAGGTGAGTCTCACTGGTGCGCATTCATTTCCAGAGAATGCGCACCAGCTTTGAGAAAATAGGTGAGTCTTACCCAAGGGAAATGAGCCCTTCAGCACTGTTTCTCATCAGACCATCAGTGACCTACTAGTTTAAGGACAAGTTCAACCTTCCACTCATCACCTTACTTAGGATTTGGCCATTGGCTACGTCCTTGTTTCTCTGTCTCTCAGAAATTCTCCCACATTGGCTAAACGACTTATTCCATAGAACTTCTTCCTAGAAGATAATTTGACTATTAAAGGACGGTAAATGGCCTGTATTTTATAGCGCTTTACTTAGTCCCTATGGACCCCAAAGCGCTTTACACTACATTCAGTCATCCACCCATTCACACACTGGTGATGGTTAGCTACATTGTAGCCACAGCTACCCTGGGGCGCACTGACATAGGCAAGGCTGCCGGATACTGGCACCACCGGGCCCTCTGACCACCAACGGGTAGGCAACGGGTGAAGTGTCTTGCCCAAGGACACAACGACCAAGACGGTCAGAGCCGGGGCTCGAACCGGCAACCTTCCGATTACAAGACGAACTGCCAACTCTTGAGCCACGATCACCCATGATACCAGCAGGCAGAACGGGATACCAGCAGGCAGAACCTAGGGTAGGACCTGCCCACCTCCACTTGAGAGCAAAACATTAGCAAAGACAAATTGGAGGAGCTTCTAACCAGCCCAGGGCCACATGATAATACAAACAGGCCTATTCTCTAACAGACAGTAAATTGGGCAAATCATAAAAGTATTAATATAGACTTTGAAATTATTGTTTTTGTCACAAGTTAAATACTGAAATGTGCACAAAACACATTCTAACGCTAGGCTAATTAGCTAACTAGATGGCTTCTTAACATTTTACCCACCAAAATCACAAAACAAATAAGATCTAGTCATCAAATTCTTCATCTGATCCAATTCAGGATAAGTAGTGTTGGAGGTTATAGGCCTGAAATCAGGGTACATCCTGGACAGATGACCAGCCTATAATTTGTGTTCACACACAATTTAAAATCACAAGTTAATCTAATAAGCAGGTTCATCAAGATCTTGCTGTCAAGTCCTATAAATCTGGGAGTTTTGCTGGACTAAAGGAGAAAGCCTGAGTAGCTGGTAAGAACCCACACAGTCACTGGGAGAAAATGCAAACTCCACTCTCTTTCCTGTGAACTTATTCAACATCATAGTGGAACATTTGAATGGTTTAACAGCAGCAGCAGTAATTAAGAAGGTACTAACGATGATTGTTACTTAATTGCTGCTTTTTGCTCCAATTCATTTCTGAAATAACTCTGGGTATTCGGTCAAACCTACTGGTTTTTATTAAAATTACAATCAAGGTTAGGTAATGTCCACACTGATGCCTGTAAAAATGCAAATGCACCTTCGTGTTGAGAACCTGATGAGTTATATAAATCAGAGAGGAGAAAACATGGAGAAATTATGCAATATTATTTAAAAATAATACATGCTGACATTGATTTTTTTTCCTTTCTTGTACTTTTACCCAACGCTCCATCCTGTTGAACTGTTCAAGTGTGGGTAGTGAATCCGAAGCCAGCTGCTGTGCTGCGGGAACTCCTCATCCATCCCTGAGCAGGTTAAAGTGATGAATCTGATCCAAGTTCCTGACAAACGCCTGCTGTTCAAGGCAACTGTTTCATTAATATTCAGATGTGCTTACTGGCTCCATCATGTTGTGGAGGGAGGCACAAGTCTCCTTAAGTTGGAAGATAATCATCAGAACTTTTACATTTTCTGTTGTTAACTGGTAGAAGTGACTTTGGGCATCTGTATATTACGTTAGTAGTATTTGAACTACAGAAATATTAAAACCTTTATGTTACCTTTTTGAAGCCTAACACCACATTATTGCACCATATTTCTTGCTCTGTATTTATGCACCATTTTTCTGGCCTTTGAGTTCATTAGTGATGGTAACGATCTGTTGCCTTGACAGTCCGGGGCAGGGAAGGTCATCACAAAGCTCTTATCTAGATTATGAAGCTCCCCACCAGCGGAGAGGTGAGGCATTTTTCTTTCTCTCTTTTTTTTTTTTTAGAGAGAAAGGTGTTTGAGATGCAAATCACTTGATAGTGTGTGGACTGGGATAGTTGCTTCCTGCTGCTCAGTAATGGCCTTCAAATGCAGCTATCTCTAGTTCACTTTTCACTCTTAACCTGTAGCTAAAATGAGCCACATTTGAAAGCAAACCTACCTTTACCCAGAACCTCTCCACCCTACCCCCTTTGAGTTTCACATAATGATAAACATCAGTTGAAGACAAGCTTATTGTTTCAGTAAAGGTTTCAGTGGTCATCTCGTTTACGATTTACGTAGACTTAATTTAGTTTGAGGCTGGTATTGCTAATTCTAGTCTTCTTTGAGGCAAGTTCAGTATCTCTCAGGCTGCCATTACAACAGCAAAAAACCACAGTGACAACAGTTTAGAAGATACCATGGTATCAAGTAATTAAGTTGATAATGAAACCATCGATTTGTCCTGTGAAGATCTCGGTTAAGTTTATTGTGCTGGATGACTGCCATCATCAGAATGAAGCTTTGTTTTCTGGACTCACTCCACTGGGGATCCAGGCCAATCAATCCAGGATTTGAGCACATTCTAATCATTTTTTTGTCTAAAAGGGTTTTCTGGCTCTTCTCGGAGGCTTGACTTGGAATGCACCCAGTCCCAAAAACAGAGCTATAAATACTGACAAAGACATGTGGAGTTACACTGTAGTTCCTGCATGATATAATGCAGAGGTTATTAAGAAGAATGTCTTGTCTAGTCTTAAACGTTTGGGACTTTTCCGGATGTAGCCAAGAACGCCATGCAGAGTCCTCTTTGTGCAAAATGAATACAGAAAATATTAAGTGTGTGCAAATTTGTGTATATAAATACCTGTTTGTTGTTTCAATGCAGGAAACCAAGAATCTTTCGAGGAACTGTGCTTCCATTTTTGGCCTCTGAAACCTTGTACTGGATGTAATCCTTCTATGGTTGGGCACAAAGGCATAAACAAAAGCCCTCTTTGCTACAGAAGTATTTTCTAACTATTGGACCAGAGTTTTAAGGGATTACTGTTGTTTATCGATCAAAGACCGATCCTGTAGCTGCTGTGCAAACTAGTGTAAAGTTATAAATGATAGTAGTAGTAGCCACATTTCTGGCTTTCACCCTCTTGGCTTGCGGTTGCCTGGCATAACCGTATTTGGATAAGATGTTGGTTATCAGCTAGTACTAGGAACACACTTCTATAGAATGCGTTCATTGCACAGACACAGTTCCCTGGAAATTAGGGCACACTTACATAATTGACATGCTACTACAGTGCCATTCACCAGAAAATAAACTCAGCACAGAATTAACTCCATGTTTTGTTTTTTGGTTTTGTTCGTTTTCTTCTAAAGTTCAAAGCTGGTATTTGCACTTAGCTATTGAATTATTTTTATCAAATTATAATTATGCAGAAATATGGCAACAGGTAATACTGCAATGTGGAAAGCTCGCAATCTGCATAATGTTACATAAAATTGTGATGACACACAAACAAAATGTATTATTTGGAGTGTTTGTTTGCTGCGGGTTTCATGAAAGTGACCTTTTACCGATTCAAATGTACCGTGGTAAGCTGTGTTGTTTCATTATTTAAAGACTGAGTTCACCGAATTCACAAATGACGATGTTCTCAAAAACCTCAGGTGGGAGGCTATTTATCCACCCGTGGGTGGGGTTAAAAAGGTTCCTAAATCCTAATGTCACCTTGGACACCTAAATTGTTTGTGTAAGCTTTCATTTATCCAGGCTATGGTAGTCTTCAGAGATTGAATAAAGAAGGCAGCTGAACTTCTTTTGGTTTGTGAAGGCATTTTATAGTGTTCTTCAGTTCCCAGGTTTGTAACCCCTAGTGTGGTTTGTCACCTTTGGAGGTGATCCTGAGGGCTGTTGGCCCACTATTGATCGTGTGGTCATCACATGAGCCAAGGTGTGAGAAAATGTATCTCCATCATGACACGTACTGAGGTCTCCTATTGTGGCAAGATGTCAGTAAGGGATCCGAAGACTGTATTGTAGGTGACTGATAGCTGGTGTTACCATCTCTATTCAATCATGGCCATTCACAGTGGACATAAACGCCGTCTTTGACTCCTCTTTCAACCCATCTCTCTTCTCGGTCCAATTTGGGAATATTGGAAGTGCAGATGCATAGCCAAGTCTTTTCTCTGTTGAGGTGGTTCTTCTATGGTCTTGGCCTTGCTATAAAGTTACAAAGCTATTTTCAGCTGCACCCTTACCGACTAGGGGTCACCACAGTAGGTAGCTTGTTGCAGACTTTATGCCAGAAGGTTTACCAAAAGGTATTTGTGGTTTCTTCTTCGACTGAACCAGGGATCTTTCACTTGTTAGAATTGTGTCCCTTGTTTTGTTCATTTGCTTCTTTGTCTTTTGTTTTTGTTTTTTGTCAGAGCTAGGATGTGGACACTGAGTCACTGGGGTTTTTCCTGCCTAACCCTAATCATAGATGAACCGGCGTTAGTTTTCTATAACCATGAAACCTTCACTTTTACCAGACTGTAGTTACTATTTGTGGATATCTTATTGTTTAATGTAACTGATTATGTGGAATCTTTTTTTTTTTACTTTCTGATAACACAACAGTTTTTTGTGCACTGTGCATGTTGCCAGCACTTTGATCCTGCCAGTCATGCACTGTCTCTCTCTACACTGGAGTCAGAAAGCAGCAATCAACACTCCAGCAGATTTTCTCTCACCAGCAGAGTTTCCATACAGCTCGCTAGCTTTGGCAGCTGTCTGGTTCGTGGCATTCAACTGCCTTTTTTTGTCAAGCTTTACAGTATAGTAGTAGCACTTAGCCATCCCTGGCCAGCCATTTTCTCTGATAGTCTTAACATCAGGCAGCTGCTGTCTGCTTCTGCACAGCCAACATTGTTGTTACAGATGTCCTTGGCCGACACACCTGTATGTGATGTACTCTGGCTTGGCCCGCTATGTTTAGCACAGAAATAAACAACATGGTGAATTCAATCTTGCATGTGTGCTGCAGCCAGCTTTTTTTTTTTTTTTTTTTGGGGGGGGGGGTTTCACGTGTCATGTTTGATACATACTCCCTGATTAAATGTGAACCTATCAACAAGCCATAAAGCACCAATTTATACGCGCTTGGTGCCAGGAGTTATAAATTGTAAGTTATGAAGGTTATCCTTTAAGCATGCATTTGACAGAACTCCATGGAGCTGTTATGAAGGAAATCAGAAAAAATGCAGACACAGTAATGAAGCAGCACAGCCTGCAACCTATCTCTGCGTTCTCCCTCTGTCAGCAGTCCAGCTGCTGGCGAGGGAGCCCAAAGCCCCCATTAGGTTGTTTTGACAGCCTTATCCACAGTAATTAATACCAGGCACTTTTAAATGAGATTTACGTGAGACATGCTGTTTGCACTTCCCAGTTGAGGGAACCTGCTCTTGGTGAACTGCTGCTTTAGAACTCACAGCTTCCCGGTGGATCATCAGTATACAGTATTTAATTCAGTATAGTAAACACTCTGAGTCAAGATTCAGAGGATTTCAGGCTGATATTGATTTATTAAGATCATGAGCTGGAGAACTAAAGCTGCCTCCATCTTGAAAGCTGACAATACACATAACTGAAATGGTTTATATATTGTATGTAACTGACAAATGGTGTTCAGAGTAATCCATGAGCTACGTTATTCAGTTTCTTTTTCTCTTGGTCATCTGCTTCTTCTTTTTTTTTCGGCTGCTGGGTCTGCCACATCTCACCCTGGCTCTAGTATTCTTCCTGTCACACCAGCCCTCTTCATCTCCTTCTCTTCATTCACGTTTTAATCTCTTGCGTGATATTTGCTGATTCCAGTAAAAGAAATCAATACGAAACAAATGGCTTTGCTCCATTTCAAGAAGACATTGTAATGTTGTTTAAACTGCCAGTGAAAGAATGGTGTATGTGCTCTTCTCTTTAAGCTTTTTCATGTTCCTGTTTTCTCATCACATGACATTGAAGCTTCTGTGCAGAGAAGAAGTCAATAGTCTGAGTGGTAATTAAGTGGCTATTGAGTTTAAATACAGAGCTACACGCACCATGTGTTGCAAATTGTGCTACCTTTATGGTTTTAATAGAGGCATTAGAGCGATCTAAAGCTTTTGTTTTTTTCTTTTGGGCTTCCTGAAACTTTCTGAAAACTGTTTGTCTTTTATTTTTGAATACCTTTTTAAGCAAGTGACTAACAGGTAATTATCACACAAGGATCCACAATTATCTCCACTGTCCAAAGCCACTGCAATGGAAATACAGTCTGTAGAGGCTGAAATCAGAATGTATTTGAATAAACATTAAATAAAACCATTGCATTCTGTCAACATGGGTACATACATTCATGTAAAAGGTACTGGGCGATCTGTGCTAGCGTTCTGAAATTTTTTTAACAGACTTGCCAGCACAATGAGTCAATTGTGGAGTCCAAAAAACGAACAAACAAAAAAAAAACCCTAAATATTATTATTATGATTATCATATATCAATATTAAACAGGGAACCTCTATCTTAGAACTAATTCTCACAGCAATTATGGCAAGCAGGTTTCCTTTCTCTCAGAATAACCCAAATTAGTTATTAAAATGTAATGAGTTAATTAAGGTATTCATATTTTATAATTTAACGCTTGGGTCGCATGTAGATTTCTATGCATGTTATACCAAGTATACTGTACAAAAAGCTTTTCCTTCCAGTCCAATAACGTGAATGCATATAAGTTTAAAAGCTTATGAAAATTTTATATTTTTACCTCCCATTTCTTTCCTATCCTGTTGATAAGTGCCCTTTAAATTTATTATTCCCTCAGGGTGGGAACCATGTATGTACAGACACAACAGGAGTCATGATATTGTCAGACTACGTGTATGACATTTTAGTACCATGACCTGCTCTCTCAACACACACACACGCACACGCACACACACCTCCCCCCTCCTTGTAATTCTGGTCATTACAAGTGACTGTAAGAAGCAATAGGAAGTCTGGCTTTAGGTAAGGGTTACTATAGTAAAAGGGGCAAAAATGTGCACCATATGACAAAAGCACAGGAAGTTCATCATAAATTCTCACAGGCATCATTTTGCCTCAGCCATGACCTTTAAGGATTTCAATTTTTGCGGAATTTAATGTATTTGTGACAGATAGACGTGGCAAATAAGTGCATGTCGGCGATCGTAATATGTGTCAACCGTACAGTTGATTACAGCTGACCTGGCGTCAGTTTACTCTGAAGGATTTATCTGACAGCGACGATCACCTGCATCTGGCCATTCCATTAAATCTGTACAGCTTCTGAAAGAAACAAAACAACACGGTGTCAGTTTCCCTGTTCCACAGGAAATGGGATTTTCTGTTGCCTCTCTCTCTTCTCGCGCCTCTTCCAAAGAGAAAAAAAATCAAAAAAAGAAAAAAATCAGTGATCTCACTCAAACTTAGATTTATTTTTCACCGTATGGTTTGCTGTTCGTGTGTGCGAGGAAGGACAGCTTGGTCAATACAAATATTGAGCAGTACACCGAAGAGCCCACGTTGTTTTCCTTCGTTCCCGTTAGGTTGTAAGCCCACCCACTTATTAACTGTCTCACTATGTAAGGGTCTGGCTGGGAAGCGGCGGGGAAGGAGAGCTGACAGAAGCTGTCCAAAAGTCCACATATCCAACCTTTTAGAAGCAGGCTCGGAAGGTCGACGGGAGGAAAAATGAAGGAAAAGAGTCTGATTGAGACTGCAAAAATGCAGGGCAACGTACTGGTAAGGCGGCTTTTTGACTCGTACGTAGTGTATGACGCCGATTTCGTTCCTTTCCCCCATCTGTTAGTTCCCGTTTTCCATAGCCTATGCGCTTTGACGCGCGTCGGATGTTTTGGAAATGCATATAATTAATGTCTACCTTTTTTGCGCCCGTTATAACCATGTGAGGTGATTTCTAATAGTTCACGCCCTTTTTTTAATTTCACGTATCCTTCCCTGCTTGCAAGTGCAGCCGATCTAATGGAGCCAAGAGGGACATGAATCATAGTTAAAGGAGTTTGAAAGTTTTGTCCTGCTTTTATGGGGCCATTCATAATGACTGCTGAGTTTTGGCTTTGTCTCTTTTGCCTCGTGATGCTTCTGAGGGCAGAGGTAACCTTTTGCCCAAGGAGGGTCCCATTAATATTTTATTGCATCTAAAGCTGTGAGGTGCAGGATATATGACTCTGGCTGTCCTTGTGCAGGGAGCTGAAGGCAGCTATATGATTGTATGTATGAGGAGAGTGAATACTAAGTGTCCTTTGGGGGCTCTTTCGGATATTAAAGGCCACTATCTTGCCTATTTAAGGCTTTTGAGCCTTTAAATTTTTGATTTTGAGAATATTATAGTTCATTCTGCATTATCATATTATTTCATGCCTTATGATCCTTTGCTGATGTTGCTTGAGCGCTTGCTGAAATTCTTATCCAACCAACCAAGGTAAAGAAAAAAAAATTGATTCCTCCCCATGATTTCTTCATTTATAGCTGAATAAGCCGAGCTCTGCAAACACTCAAGGCCATTTTGGAAGATGTGGGTCACAGCTGTGTGGAGTCAGGCTTTTCCAAATGGTTCCTTGGCTGAAGATCGTCTTTTTCTGCCCGTGGCCTTAAGTTGTGAGGGGATGTGCTGAGTGTGTTTATCTCTTTGATCCCTGCGTAATGAAAAGTAAACATGGGTGTTTATCATGAGGATTTTGGTCAACTTCCAAATCAGAAATGCACTTGCACTGAATGAGATGTAAAGTGAAAGTGATTTTAATTGTAGTTGCACGTCTAAAGAGAAAAGAAAAACTGCCTATCAGCATCTCTAAAGCCCACTAATTAACACTTAACTTTGGGGCAAAAACAAGAAGTTGAATTTTACTTGGGAATGAGTGCAAGACTTGGCTCATATATTACCCCCCTGACAACTAGTGGTTTTAGAGTTAGTCTTTCACTAAATGACACAATAAAGAGTCCTGTCAATGGCTGTATGCCTGTCTGATCTACAAGTGGCACTAAAATGACAAGGAGTGCTGCAGTGAGCTAGAAAAATGCAAGAAGACAACCCATAATGACAACCTTGTAAACATTTTTGTTTGGAAGAAAATCTTGTTAAAGTTCAGAATTTCACACAGTGTAAGGCAGAAGGCTGTTATTCAGTAGGTATTCCCTATGGGTTATTTTTTAAACCTAGCTTATTTAAAGGAAAGTGCATATCCCAGAAAGGCAGACTATTGTTTTCAGCTACAACTCGAGCATGCTACAGTACCCCTACATGGATCATTTATTCTTCTGAAAGTGGAAAAATATTTCAGGTTTTCCATCAGCATGACCCTTGTAAGTGAATTTAAACATCTCCTGTGATATCTGAAACCTGCAAGCAGGTCGTTATTGGACGGATTTACATTTAAGCAAATGCTTAATATTTCAATGGTTTTAAATTGACCTTAATTTAACTTTAAAAACAGAGAACACATACACACCCATATGTAAGAGAGGGCTACACTAAGTTTCTTTTTTCTTGCCTGAGTCCTAACTACTAACTAGCCTTTACTGTGAGCACCAACTCTACATTGACGATTGAAGGCCGAGAGACAGCATTGTCTTTTTTATGGGCCAGTGATAGACAACATTTGGATCACTGTTACACTGAATGCTGGGCCCTATCTAGACACTTTATGGCAGATTTCAATAACTTAATCACTGCTGCTGGCTCCACTTCACAATGGCGGAGGCATTTTCACACACAAGTGGAGAGTCCCTCACTTCACACAACAAAACACAATTAAGCCATCATTTTAAATGGGATGGATCTGCTGGCAAACTACTGCCACAGTTCCTGTATTATGCTGGTTTTGTACTTTTATTCAGCTACAAAAAACTTTTTAAATTAAAGTACAGAGCTATGGTAATAAGCTTGAGCCAAAAACTCAGACTTCAGAGTACTCTAAACATTTAGATTCCACTATTTTTTTTCTACATGAGGTGGTAGGTTTGGCACAAGTTAGTTTAAAGGGAGAAGTGATAATTTATTTTTCAGACACAGGACAAACTGAGGGTCTGCAGCAAGGCTCAGTGTAAGATAAATAATGATTACTTTAAACTGTGAATCATGAAAATAATGAGGTCAGTGTATGTACAAGTAATCCCTGTGCAGTACTTGGAAAGCTCAGGATTCAGACTGCTCCAAAACTCTTTTTTGCAGTCATTTCAGGCACACAGTTTTGTCTGGAGGACAGAGACCCCTCCCTCCTGTCATTCGAACATTTAGTCTGTTTCAGAAAGTTTTGCCTAAAGGGAACACAGGACAAACTGAGTGCTTGTGACAAGGTGCAGTGTGAGATAAATAAGGATTATTTTGATCTGTGAATCATGCAAAGCTACTCTAGCACCATAAACAGACAGGCTGGAAATAAACTGAGCATCACACTGTATCGCATCATGCATTGCTGTTTTTCTGAAGCATTTTCTGAAGTTTTTTACCCATTTCTCACAGTCCTAATGGCAACAAAGCAGATAATGTACTTTTACTTGACAGGTTTATTATCCCAAGTGATTGCTTCTTGCACAGTAAGCACATACTCATGAGACTGAGACTAACTGTAGTGCCTCAGTGGGAAGTCTTCTCAGTAACTGGGAGAAAACTGCACAGCGTGATTTCTGACCACAAAGCATAATAGTTGGATAGTTGTTGTTGGCCGTTTGGGATTCTGTGTGCAAGCGAAGCACATAGTACTTTAAATGGGTGGCGAGAACCCCCAAGGTGTTGTGCCTGCACAGGAAATTGTAGCTCATCAAGTCTGCATCCAGATGCCTAAAGGGGTAATGACAGTGAAGACGTTACCATGGGATACATCGGCTATTATCGCACCCGTTCGCTTGCAGTACAGCATGTGCGGAGCTCAGTATGCTTGATGTCAGCAAATGTATGAGCTTCTGGCCTAAATGTGACACTGTTCAGAAACAGCTCAGACACTTGTTCTCCAGCTTTCACTCTGTTTATGTCTAATTGTTCTCTGGCATGGCAAACATCCTCCTTCAAGGGCACAGACGGCTCTGTTGTTGAGCAACTAATGATTTGTTTCCCTCGGCTGAAATTGGGGGGGGGAGAAAAAGGAATAATGGACTGAGAGATTTTTCTCTAGCAGAGGAGAGGCATTCAAAAGACTAACCAGAAAGAGTCCCTGTTGTCATGGTAATACCTTAGACTGTTTTGAGTTCTCAGTTTAAGTAAACATTGGCGCTCCTCCAGTGAGTGCTTCTGTTGTCTCATTAACTTCAAAGAGCGTGGCTGCGTGATGCAAAGATTCACTTCAGTTCACCTTGACTTTACGTGTATTTTAAGGTTACTGCTGGGGGGTTTGGTTTAATATATCTAAAATATTTTCTTTTGAAAGCACCTGCTAAAGTAAATTTCCCTTATTTAGCTGCCGTACATCATCCTGAATTTAGTCAACATAACTCTGCAAGTCATATAAGGACTGAGGTTGACTCAGAACTATGATGCAAATTGTAGAATTATAGCCACATATAATGTACAGTAAGATTCTTGTTCTCTGGTGGACAAAGTTTGGGCTGAGAGACATGGTTCAAGGTGACTAAACCTAGCCCTGGCTGCAGAGGTGGCACATGTACAGACTTAATTCAGTTCAATTCAATTCAATTCAAATTACAACAGTTTCCTCAAGGTGCTTTATCTTGTTAGGTAAACACCCTATAATAATACAGCGAAAAGCTGAACAATCAGATGACCCCCTATGGTCAAGCAGTTGGGAATAGAGGAATAAACTCTCTAACAGGAAGAAACCTTCAGCTGAACCAGGCTCAGGGGGGCAGCCATCCATCTGGAAGAGATTAATAATAACTAATGATTAAATGCAGAGTGGTGTTTAAACACAGTGAGTGAAAAAGGTGAGTGAAGAAGAAACACTCCCTTTTGTCTAGCCCCCAGCAGCCTAGACTTTGACTTATTTATTCCCATAATTATGGGAGGATTCGAGGTCAACTTATCCAGCACTAACAATATGCTTTATCAAAAAGTTTTAAGCCTAATCTTAAAAGTCAAGAGGGTGTCTATCTCACAAATCCAAACTGGAAGCTAGTTCTACAGAAGAGGGGCCTGAAAGCTGAAGGCTCTGCCTCCCATTCTACTTTTAAATACTCTAGGAACCACGAGTAAGCCTGAAGTCTGAGAGCAAAGATCTCTGCTGGGATGATACGGCACTATGAGGTCTTTAAGATAAGAAATGGGAGCTGATTATTCAAGACCTTGTATGTGAGGAGAAGGACTTTAAAATTGGATTCTCAATTTAACAGGGAGCCAATGAAGAGAAGCCAGTGTGGCGGAAATATAATATCTCTCTTTATTCCTCTTAGAATAAGTAATGATGCTTTTGTTAAAAACTCCTCTGGTGAAAGTTGAAGTACTGGTGAAACCTCTGTAAAATGTTGTAAAAAGTATAAAAGTAAAAAGTAACTTTCCCATGAGCAATTTGAATTTATTTTTTGCAAAAGAAACTGAACCTCATATTATCTTAATACAATAGCAAAACAATATTAATTCAAAGGAAAACAAATATTATTTCAGCCTAAATTCTACTTCTAATAAATGTGCTCAGCTTGAACATCTGTAGAACACAAGCAGAGAAAAACAAAGGGAATTTAAAAAACAGAAAAAACCCCCAACTAGCTCTGTTGGCTGTTGCCCACAGTGTAGATGGGTTACTTTGCCTCCACACCTAAACAGAAAAATGAGGTTAAAATGGGATTTGAGAGATGTAGGAACCCTACGATCAGCTGTAGTGCTGCAGCGCGGGGAAGAGAATTGCTAAGAAATGAGTCGCATTAATTTCTGTTGTGAGCGGCGCAAGTAGATATTGTGTGCAGGCTGTGTTCAGCTCTGACCCGTGTTGCTGGCGCTCTAAGATTCACTGCTCTTAGTGGATTTACCCGGATGAATTCAACATGATCTACGCAGATGTTACATGAGCTATCGCGGCTGATTTCCTAAATGCTACAAGGTATAAAGCTGGTATAACGGTGGAAGTCAGTGAGTGAATCTAATCAGCATCATCAGCTTAGATTAAAATTAGAGTCTGCTCCTGATGAAACCTAACACTGACTATAGCTTCTCTACACCAAACATAGTGCAGTGTTGCAAACTAACCACTTTAACACTACTGAATAGATCTGAATAATGAATTCCTTATATTTCCAGTTTATCAAATGTCACTGAGCAGTCCTTATCTTTAATCGTAATCTCTCTTCTTCCTCCCCTGTCCTCTCTTTCCTACATCTTTCCCATTTTCTGGGTGAAGTTATTTCTCATTCTTTTCTCCCCCTGGAAGACACAGCAGCTGTATCTTTCAGCTAGCTGACACATGTTTGGTGATCACAACTGCATACAAACAATTGTGATATTTGAGCTGATACAAAGTTGCATTTAAATTGAACTGCAACTTAAAAAACATGAAACCCCCCGTGTGCGTTTCTCTTCTAGTAAGATGCTGAAGTACCATGTTGTTAGCTCGGTGATGGATACACCAATAGGATTGTCTTTTATGTGTTACTGTTTCCTACATTTAGGGTCAAATTGGGTCCATGTCCGGAAGGCGTGCAGTGATGCAATGATGTGAAATTAATTCCCCCAAATATCTACAAGCTAAACTAACGGGCCCGTTATAAAAATGTAGAGTAAAATGAGGAAAATATAATAATAATTATAATAATATTTGTGTGGAAATGTAAGAAGTAAAAGTTAAAAGTTGTTATATAATTAAATAGTAAAATACAGACCTGAAAATTTTATTTAAAGGTATTTAAGTAATGTTCTTTGTTACTTCCCCCCTCTGCCTAGCTGTCTATTTGTCCAAGTAGCTAATTATTTCATTGTTTTTGTTTTTTTGTTTTTTGTTTTTCATTTATAGGGATATTGCAACTATAGATTATTGCACATGTAAACAGCTTTGGACTATAGTGGCATACACAAATATTTTTTTGGGAACTTTTGTTTTGTTTTTTTGTTTTTTTTAAATAACAGTCCAGCTCATACATGTCTCAGGTCTGTGATACTTTGCATTTACGCCTCCAAAATTCTGTTTGACTGTGTTGAGCTTCTTCATGTACTTCAAAAAATACCAGCTAATAAATGAAACTGCTGGATTGATCAGTGAGGATTCACGGATTGGTAGCGCCATGAAAACAAGGAAATCTCAATACCCATTGCATATTTTCCACTGAGCTACTACACAATTACATTTTTCAGCTCTCTGGGTTGTACCGGAAAACCTGGATTCTTTCAGCTGCCCGCTTATTCATGAGGGGTCACCACAGCAGATGGAACTGCATGTTTGATTTGGCAGAGTTTTACACCAGATGCCCTTCCTGATGCAGCCCTTGCAGGGTTTGTGCCTCCTCCTGGTCTCAAACAAGGAATCGTTCTTATGTTTTGGCAAATGCATGAACTACTACACTTTGGAGGCACCTGGGTTTAACTGAAAACTAACAGCCTGTAATGTCTGCACTAGAGTTGCAGTCTGGACTTCAGGAAGTTTTGTTGCAACTTTTATGTACCTGATTTTTAAATAAATAGACATGCAATACCTTCCAATGTGTCATGATTAGGTGGAAGATTTTGATATATAAAGTTGTTTTGTTTTTTTTGAAAAATCAATATTTAAATCGATACAAAACTCCAAACCTATGTAGAAATGCAAGATACATTCCTTTAGTTAATTGATTTTTTTCTTTTCTTTCTTTTTTATTTTCAACTTTGTTGAACTGTAAATGCATATTTTTTCGAATTCAATATCACTTTATTATCATATTGACACAATTCAGCAATGTATTACTGAATTATTGTCAAGAAACCCTTTAAAAACTTCCAAATCAATATCTATAAAAGCTCCAGCAAAGCCTGACTCTTGGAGAACATCTGACATTTAAAGATAAGCTTATTCCATCAGACAATGGCAATAAGCTCAATGTACAAACTGTGCCCGTTATTGAAGATCAGCCTAATTTGCTTCCCGTTATGTTTTCCCAGAGCACAGACTGAAAGCAGCTGTTTACTTGTACCTCAAACTGCCTGTTTGGCGTATTCCAGCTGCTCGTGCGCCTTCAGGCTGATGGGTGCATTTTGATTGAGGGGCCAGTGCGCATGATTTGCTGCTCCACTACACAGTTAATGCCTTTTCAATCCGAACTTTATTGCCGGAGGATAACTTGTAGGTGTTATGTCAATAGCTCACTTCACTTGCTTTCATGCCCGGTTGTTTCAAACCACATGAAGAAGAATTGAAATCACAGCGTTGTTTGACCACCTCCGCATGTATGCTGCTTTATTGATTGCTGTGCAATGCCTGCTGCACCCTGCACCGTGATTTTCCAGACATCTGGTATCTGTGCACCTGTTACCCAGTGTCATGTAGTGAGTGAGTCAGCATTTCTATCCCAACTCCGAGGCTTTTAAAAATATCAAGCAGGATTTGGGGAGAAAAAAGGTGTTAGATATTATAGTATGGTGAGGCTGTCTTTAACTGTAATTAATGACTGATTTAATTATCAAATAATTATTATGATTGTTACGATTAATTAACCGTTGTGTAATCTGTAAATTGTCCATCACCAGCTTGTAAATCCCACCAGTGATGAGTGTAAATTACTCATTGTGCCTAATCTACAGTGGGAAGGCCGATTTATAATGTCATAAAACATCTAATCATAAATACATTCAACAACGTAAAAGCAAAATCCCATCATAAATTGCTGTCAGAAAGCAAACTTGCAAAATGAAAGTCATTTTATGCTATATGTGCATGCTTGTGGACATATTTATGTACTTGATTGGGGTCAGAAACGCAACAGTCTGGGAGTGAGGGACTTGATTTATAGTGACCTTTACGCAGGCCGCAGTTTGTCAGCGGTGGCGGTGCACAACAGCAGCATTTCATTAAGCATACTGGAATCCGTCATGCTGAGTGTTTTCCCCCTCGGCTACATTTGTTTGTCAAGCAATCAAGCGAAGCTGGCAGATGGCTGGAGTTATCATCTTTTCCAGCATAGCAGATGAAATCCTATGACAAGGGTAGTTAGTTTTATTTTGTCTCTTGTGAAGTCTTCTTGCCTTCAGTGTTTTTGTTTTCTCTTATTTAGTGGTGTCTTCATCGTTTCGAGCTGCTCTTTGGAGAGAAAAGTTAAATAAGCTGAAAAATAATGGTAATTTGACTTTGATGGAAGTCAAAATTACCAATACCAGTGATCAGCCCTAAAAATTCTATCTTGAAAAATTCACTTTCGTGCCTATAATAATGGATTGCATTTATATAGCGCTTTTCAAGGCACCCAAAGCACTTTACAATTCCACTATTCATTCACACACTGGTGGAGGCAGCTACAGTTGTAGCCACAGCTGCCCTGGGGCAGACTGACAGAAGCGAGGTTGCCATATTGCGCCATTGGCCCCTCTGGCCAACACCAGTAGGTGGTAGGTGAAGTGTCTTGCCCAAGGACACAACAACCGAGACTGTCTGAGCCGGGGCTTGAACCGGCAACCTTCTGGTTGCAAGACGAACTGCCAACTCTTGAGCCACGATCGCCCCTAACCAGTTTTGCAACAAAAAACAGCCATCTTTCTTGTGACCAATTCTGCTCAGCAAACAGTGGCTTTGCTACTGCAGTGTTCCGTAACAGTATTCAACGAAAATGTATTTGGTTTGAAACTGTTTAGTTGTCAGACGAAAATTACTAGTGAAGACTTCATTTTACCACTGTCTACCATGCCGCCAACGTAGATGCATCTGCCTATTCTACAGCGTTTTATCTGCATTGGCATTTATTTGAGTCAGTTAGGCTTAAGTACTAGGCCTCGGGCCTAGAGAGTAGTAAGTGATGGACTGGCAACCATCAGTTGCTAGGAAAAATGTGTATTCCTCAACCAGTTGGTAAGTTGGTAAGGTGATATTGGTTACAAAGAGGTATATGGTGCTGCAATGAAACCTTGCATGCTTTGATCACTAGCAAATTCCCCTATTCACCCCTAGTTGGGATGATATTTGGAACATGCCAACATGTCTGAACACACTCACAATCTACTTGCTAAGCTGTAGTGAAAGTATAAAAGTTGTGATGTAAACTGGGAATAGAGCATATGCCTTTAAAATAAAAGTTGTGAGTGTTTGCAGACAAGTTGCCAACCACTACAACCTGCTGCTGACCAAAGCAATCACAAGGAGTTTCTTGGTGCTTGACCTTCTTGGCAGCTGTTTTCACCACGCTCTTCCAGTGATCATCCACCACGTGGTCATATTCTTCCCTAGCGACCTGTGGTTGCCTCTGGGCCTGTGTGACTGAGGCCCTACAGAAAACATAAAACTCACAGATTATTTAACTTATTAGTCTGTTATTTTTTTTTTGACTTGTTTCAAAACTCAAAGTGTAAATATATTTGTTTTTGCCAGATCAGCTACCTCTTGCCATTATATTCATTGTCAAGCTAACTAGATTTCAGCTGTGTTAGATTCACGATAGAGCTTGAGCTTCTCACACACTGAGTCTACACAGGAATTTTAGCATGACCAGCATGTTAGCAGAGCTGTAGGAGCTTCAGTCCTCCATCTGTGTCTACACAGGAGGCATTCTGGCAGAGCAGTATTTGAAGGCCATTCAGGTTCTGCTAACTCTCTGAGCTCAACTCAGAATCACTGCAGGCTGCTAAGTGTTACTACAGGACATTTCATGGTGGGATCGCACTGGCCACAATGCCCCTCAACTTAAAGCTATGTGAAGCTACAAGCAGTTAGCTAAGCTCACTCTAAAGACTTGTACTATAAATCTTGCTCCTAGCACCTCTAAGATGTGATATCTCACATAAGAGTGGGTGAGTTTCCCATTTGACACTGTGTCTACACAGGAGCTGTTGCATGAGCAGTATGTTAGTAGAGCTGCAGGAGCTCCTGTCCTCCATCTGTGTCTACACAGGTGATGTTCAGATATAAAGTGACGCTGTGTGTTGGTCATTCATGTTTTGGCAGTCCTCGGAGCTTGACACACAATTACTGTAGCTACTTATGCAACTAGGAGTTGACACTCAAAGCTATATTTAAAATGGGCTTGATTTGATTCTAACAAGACAACTGTGACACTGCAATATTGACAAAATAGCACTTACAGTACTTAAACATTCCTTTTATTGCGTTTACTGGTTCTATTGCTGTTTTCAGGATCACATTTTGCCATGATGACACACACTCACAAGGTGAAAACAATACCATCTACGCTTTAGATCGCATTCATGAGCTTATAGTGCAAGCCGCTATGTGGCCAGTAGACAGCAGCGCTGATTAAAATAGAATTGAGATGGAGGACTGAAAAATACAACTGAAACACTTTCTATGTAAGCTGTAACACAGTTAATTTCTCAAAATGTTGAACTCAACCTTTTAAGCTGTGGATTTGGGGAAAAAAAGTATCATAGTCTGTTTGCTCAATTGAGTTCACAAAGGTGGATCAATAGCTTCTTGTGATATCTTTAGTCCATTTTCCAAGCTGTTGTGTTTCCTAATGTAGCTTGTGTGAACTCTTCTTTAGGAAACTGAACACAGAAATCTTTTCAATGCAGCTTCTGATTATTTTCTCAGATATTAGGTTTTAAAGAGTTACAAAATGACCGTGATGTTCTGAAGTCTGAGGCATTGCCTTTAAATTTTGTTTTTTTGTCTGATGAGCTGTCCAAAACCCCCAAACTATTACAGGGAGTGCAGAATTATTAGGCAAATGAGTATTTTGTCCACATCATCCTCTTCATGCATGTTGTCCTACTCCAAGCTGTATAGGCTCGAAAGCCTACTACCAATTAAGCATAATTATTAGGCAACTTCCTTTCCTTTGGCAAGATGGGTCAAAAGAAGGACTTGACAGGCTCAGAAAAGTCAAAAATAGTGAGATATCTTGCAGAGGGATGCAGCAGTCTCAAAATTGCAAAGCTTCTGAAGCGTGATCATCGAACAATCAAGCGTTTCATTCAAAATAGTCAACAGGGTGGCAAGAAGCGTGTGGAAAAACCAAGGTGTAAAATAACTGCCCATGAACTGAGAAAAGTCAAGCGTGCAGCTGCCAAGATGCCACTTGCCACCAGTTTGGCCATATTTCAGAGCTGCAACATCACTGGAGTGCCCAAAAGCACAAGGTGTGCAATACTCAGAGACATGGCCAAGGTAAGAAAGGCTGAAAGACGACCACCACTGAACAAGACACACAAGCTGAAACATCAAGACTGGGCCAAGAAATATCTCAAGACTGGTTTTTCTAAGGTTTTATGGACTGATGAAATGAGAGTGAGTCTTGATGGGCCAGATGGATGGGCCCGTGGCTGGATTGGTAAAGGGCAGAGAGCTCCAGTCCGACTCAGACGCCAGCAAGGTGGAGGTGGAGTAGTGGTTTGGGCTGGTATCATCAAAGATGAGCTTGTGGGGCCTTTTCGGGTTGAGGATGGAGTCAAGCTCAACTCCCAGTCCTACTGCCAGTTTCTGGAAGACACCTTCTTCAAGCAGTGGTACAGGAAGAAGTCTGCATCCTTCAAGAAAAACATGATTTCCATGCAGGACAATGCTCCATCACACGCGTCCAAGTACTCCACAGCGTGGCTGGCAAGAAAGCGTATAAAAGAAGAAAAACTAATGACATGGCCTTCTTGTTCACCTGATCTGAACCCCATTGAGAACCTGTGGTCCATCATCAAATGTGAGATTTACAAGGAGGGAAAACAGTACACCTCTCTGAACAGTGTCTGGGAGGCTGTGGTTGCTGCTGCACGCAATGTTGATGGTGAACAGATCAAAACACTGACAGAATCCATGGATGGCAGGCTTTTGAGTGTCCTTGCAAAGAAAGGTGGCTATATTGGTCGCTGATTTGTTTTTGTTTTGTTTTTGAATGTCAGAAATGTATATTTGTGAATGTGGAGATGTTATATTGGTTTCACTGGTAAAAATAAATAATTGAAATGGGTATATATTTGTTTTTTGTTAAGTTGCCTAATAATTATGCACAGTAATAGTCACCTGCACACACAGATATCCCCTTAAAATAGCTAAAACTAAAAACAAACTAAAAACTACTTCCAAAAACATTCAGCTTTGATATTAATGAGTTTTTTGGGTTCATTGAGAACATGGTTGTTGTTCAATAATAAAATTATTCCTCAAAAATACAACTTGCCTAATAATTCTGCACTCCCTGTAGGTGTACTAGAAGGGCACCAAGAGAGTGTATCCTAGGCCAAAGCCTTATTTTACAGCTTTCATCATCATCACCATCATTATTATCATTCATATCCTTCCATTCATTCTTTTTTGCTTATCCTTGTCATGGTCACAGGAGGGCTGGAACTTATCCCAGCTACCATAGGGTGAGAGGTAGGGTACGCCCTGGTTAGGTCACCAGCCTAAAGTAGGGTTAACACATTATAGGATGGAATAATATGCCAAAGAAAATCAATCAGCAAATCATCATCTGATAAACTGTACTATTAGCAGGGAACATTTAAATAATTAAATAAATAAATAAATTAACTCCAGCTCGCACTGGAACGGTTCGCAGCCGAGTGTGAAGCAGCGGGAATGAGGATCAGCACCTCCAAATCTGAGGCCATGGTTCTCAGCCGGAAAAGGGTGGAATGCCCACTCCGGGTTGGGGATGAGTTCCTGCCCCAAGTGGAGGAGTTCAAGTATCTCGGGGTCTTGTTCGCGAGTGATGGGAGAAGGGAGCCGGAGATCGACAGACGGATTGGGGCTGCAGCTGCAGTAATTCAGACGCTGCACCAGTCCGTCGTGGTGAAGAGGGAGCTGAGTGTAAAAGCGAAGCTCTCAATTTACCGGTCGATCTACGTCCCTACCCTCACCTATGGCCACGAGCTGTGGGTATTGACCGAAAGAACGAGATCGCGGATACAAGCGGCAGAAATGAGCTTCCTCCGAAGGGTGGCTGGCCTCTCCCTTAGAGATAGGGTGAGAAGTTCGGCCATCCGGGAGGGGCTCAGAGTAGAGCCGCTGCTGCTCCACATCGAAAGGAGCCAGCTGAGGTGGTTCGGCCATATGACAAGGATGCCCCCTGGGCGCCTCCTGGGTGAGGTGTTCCAGGCATGTCCCACCGGGAGGAGGCCCCGGGGCAGACCCAGGACACGGTGGAGAGATTATATCTCTCGGCTGGCCTGGGAACGCCTTGGTGTTCCCCCGGATAAGCTGGAGGAGGTGGCTGGGGAGAGGGAGGTCTGGGCCTCTTTGCTTAGGCTGCTGCCCCCGCGACCCAGCCTCGGATAAAGATGGATGGATGGATGGATAAATAAATTATCAGTATCAGTTATTAACAGTCGCCAGCAATTGCAATAGAAGGTATGGGTCCTGGAGGAATCTCTGTAACTAATACAGACTGCACTGAAATAGTGCTTAATTTCCACATTTGTGTTTTGTGTGAACATTTATTCACCAATAAAAGGCAGCAATACATCCCAAGTGATTCATCTTGTTTTGAATAGCAGCTAATAATAAATCCATTTTTGAATTGGCGTGTCAGTTTGTTTCGGGTGCTTAAACGCCCTGCCAATGGTAAGATGACAGGGCAAACAATGAACAGTGGTATTATTTTGGCTTGAAAAATACAGAGAATCGAAAACATTGAAGATCTATTCAACATCTTACTGCCAATAAAAATCCATATTGGTAGAAACCCATTTGAATTGTTGGCCCTTTTCTCTTATTCACACCAATGATTTAATTGGATTTCTTAAATCCGCTGCAGTGGCATCACACTGTGGGCTGTCTTGTTTTTACTGCCTCATGCATGGAAATGTCCCACATAAAATCCTTGAGATATTCACAAGCGTTTTGTGCAGTATGTGTCGTCTCTGTCTGTTGCACCCTCTCCTGGCCTTGAGCAATCAATCATCACTTAGCCAGACTGCACCATGCCGAGTGCCTCAGCGAAATAATGAGCATACAGTAGGTGAATATTTCATAGAGCCCGCCCTATCCATCCCTACATTATTTGCATCTTGAGATTGAGGACCCGTGCTAGTTAAAGTGTGATTGCAGTGATGTTCTTCTTTTATGAGGAGATGCCATAATTGGGCTCGCTCAAGTAGCCGTGCTGATTTCTTTCTTCTCTGTTTTTATGAGTAGCTATTCATCATAATGAAATCGAAATAATCCTCGTCTCTTTAGTGAACACCCATAAAGTAAGTGAGGGACACATACTCCTTTCATGAAGTACATTGAGGAGGTGAATCCAGGTCATTATCCCATACTGATTTATATAATACTTTGTCTCAAAGGAGAAGATGGTGATGTAAAGATCATAAAGATTACAGAAATATATTAATAAACTCTACTCTTCTATGTACACTTTATACAACCACTGTCCGCAGACTTGTATTGGCAGACACTCGTTTCCAGTCAGTTTTTCTAGTGGTATTAAAAGAAATAACCTCTCAATGCATTTGCACAATTCCATCTCCTTCTTTGATACCTGACAAGGCCACCACTGATGGGTAGATCTCCCAAGGTGAAAGAAATCCAAGTAGTTCTCCTAATTAGATGAGTGACACCATGTGTCAAGATTCTTTTTTTTTTTTTGTGATTGTGCAGCATTTACAGTATTGGTAATGGTAACAAGGAACTTTACTTTTTCTTAATAGAAACTCGGGAGGCTGAGCTTGTAGGTGTTTTTAGCTCATTTTTAATATCAGCATATGAACTCAAAATGGCAATGTTGATATTGCAGGAGCAATGTTAACCTCCTTAACCTCACCACCTGCACTCATGTATATATCATGTATATATCTATCTATCTACTTAACACTTTTAATTCTTATTCTCATTTTTATTTTCATGTCTATTTAAGCTTAATTTATAACAGTATTTATAACAGTATGTTTGCACTGAAGCACCGCAACAATTTCCTAATGTTGTAAACCCGCTCAACATTTGGCAATAAAACCCTTTCTGATTTCTTATGCCTCAGACACAAAGGGCTTTAAGACCAGTTGGCAACCCCCTGGCGATCTCTGATTGTGAGGGGATAAATGTGTACTCCCGACCACTTGAACTGTTTATTCAAGTGGTTGCTGGAGCTTTTTGGGTGTCACCAAGTAAAAATTGTTGCAAAGAGGCTTCTGCTCTATAAATCTTATTGTGATTTTGGTCACTAGCAGATTGCAGTTGTTAGACATACTGTAATTTGCATGGGAGTCATGCCTGTATGCTGCTGCAGCCAGCACATTTTAAAAGGTGCAACTTTTGCTTTAAAGGTGAATTGCCTCCTCTATTTTTGGTTTGCATCACACTTTTCTCAGTTTGACTACAACTCGCTAGTTATTTGTGACTGTTTGCAGACAAGTTTGCAAGGTGTGTTCCATTGACAATGACTTGTCCATTGTCCATGGACCAAAATAAACCAACAAATTAATTTACCAATACAGCATTTACAATGCAGTGAAGATGTATTTGCTTCACCAAAGTGTCCATGAGGTCACACATCATTACATAAAAACAAAAGCAAATCATCATACGAACAGTCAAACATGATGGTGGATGTGTAATGGTCTTTGGCTGCTTTGCTGCTTCAGAACCTAGACATTGCTATAATCGATTTTTCATAAAATCAATAATTTTTCATGGCACTGTATAGGCACATTCAAAGATGTTGGCAGAGATTTCAAAATAAAACACATGATTTTAAAAAGCAAAAAGGAAAAGCTTTGTCAGGTTTAAAAGTGTTGTTTTCCCCGACTTTTCCCCACAGGTTTGTTCTTTAGAGTTGCATTACAAAATAACCTTGAAAAAGAATAAAAGTAAAGAACAATGAGCGTGATGGATTACCCATCTCAGACAAGCAGGTGCTTTCAAGTTAATTTTCATAAAGTGTAGTGAAATTAATATAAACACCCCTCGAGAAAGAAAATTAATCTAAAAGTATGTGGTAAACTTCAGAAAGTGGACACCAATACTGTGTATGAAAGAGGTAAACCAACCAAATTCTGAAAAAGGGAAGGTTTTTAGTAGCTGTTTTACACTTTAAGGCTGATGTAGTGATCCCCCCCCCTTTGTTTTTAAAGAGGTAGTATTCTCATGGGATCCGGAAGAGCAGAGGTATCATTCTAAAAGCACAGTGCTGTAACTACAGGCTAATTTGGCAGTCTGCTGTATGGTGCCAGAAGCAGACCTGTATGTATATATTGCACGTCATAATGCCTGCTGTTTCTCTTACTATGATTATTCCAGCCAATGAGAAGAAGGGCTTTTATGGATATGAATACGAAGATGAGTCTTTTGGTTTGTCTCATGAAGGCCTGTTTCCTTTCTCTCACAGAGCGACTTTATCTTTGTGCTTGGCGTTAATCATGATTTCCCTCAGTAACACTCGTTAAGGCTCTGACATGATAAGCTGGTTTCCACCACTTACTCATGGCATTGAGTGTAATTGCATTTCACGGGCAGACTGGATGCACAGAATGAGTAAGTGGACGACCCGACAGCTCAATTTATCTGAAATCACTGTCTCCCTGCATCACTACAGTGTTTTCCTGCTATCTTCTATGTGTGGGTATATAATGCATGTGTTTTCTATATTTATGTCAAAGGTAAGGTTGGTAAACAAGATATAAACAGTGTATTTTTTTTAGTGTGTGAAACAAGGTAATAAACATGAAGAGGATTAAGGTTAATGGCAGAGACAGTGCAAGTAAGGCTGGCTGACAGATCGAGGGGCAGATGGAGAGGGAAAGAAAAAGTACAATGCCAAGTTTTTGACTTTCAAATTGGACCACACAGCCGAGAATGATGAGGGAGTTTGGAGACCTATTAAAAACTAAGCTCTGCAAAAATGAGAAAAAAACAAAAAAATCTGCCAAGATTTGCCACATTCCATCAAACTGGGCACAAGAGCGTCGTTCTCACTCAGACTGACTGGGATCAAGTAAAAGGCAGCAGAATTAGCCAAGATAGGAGTATTGAAGTCATATGCAAAGCAAAGTTGAAAAATCATTCTGTCATGAATTTGCACATTGGACTCTTTCAGCTGGTTGGTGTTTGGGATATTAATTTGACATTAACCTTCAAATGACATTCAATTTAGTTACTTTTACGTTTGTATTGCTGCAGCTGTGCTATGTCATTTCAGTACTGTGGTTATTCATTATTTACACTATTGATAAATCTGGCTTGTTTATGTGTTATTTGAAATGTCAGGAGTGAAACATGAAGAAAAATGCCAATGAGAACTTCAAAAAGGCCAAGTAAATCTTTAGGTGTGTTTTTGTTGTTGTTGTCATCGGATTAATATCCCCAGGCTTCTCAAATTGCAACAATATCAAGTAAAGTTGCACAACGTCCTGTTTCGGAAGCAAAACCAGAAAATGTTTGACATAATTGATCATTTCTTAATTGCTGACGAACAAAGGTAAATAGTTTACTTTTGAGCTTCAATTTGTAATGAAATTATAAAACACTCCAGCACCTCTTTTTTAAATTTGTTTGTGAGAGAATCGAATGCATCTGAAAACGTGTTAGATTCAAACACCTCTTTAAATTCACAGTAAGTTGTTCATGAGGGGCAGTTGTGTTCGTTGGTGCTTTAGAAGTCTTTTGTAGAAGCTTTATGAACAGCCTGTAGAACCATTTTCCTTCCTCCTCCATTGCCATCAGGAAAGCTGTGATTAATTTGTGCCATTTGATTCTTGGCAGTAGAAGTTGGGGAAACTGCCTGCTAGAATTCTGGGTAATGATGTACAACTTAGCTTGCCTCTCCAGCCTCAGTGTAGCAGGGAGGGCTTTGTGCACGCACGTACACGAGGAATTCAATTAGCCTTTTTTCTTCTTTCTTTTTTTTCCCGTGGTACGCTCTCAGAGTCGTGTCCATCTTGTAAGTAAGCAGCTTCTGTTACAACTGTGACATCAGACAGATGCCCGGCCTCCCTGTTCAGCACTGTTGTTGCACTCCCTGTCGTGTGGCGGAAGTGCCATAGGCGGTTTCCCGGTTAGAGTGGCTGTCTAATGAGATCATTAAAGCTAGCCAGACAGAAAATGAAAAAGCACCTGTTGTAAAGGGGAATGTTGTGTATTCCCTAAACATTAGCATAATATTACCTCACGGTGCATTGGGAGGACGCTCAAGAATGCTAGGAGAATTGCTAAATTAACTTTTGTGCAGGCATGCCTTGTGCAGCTGATATATTATTAATTATGATATGGTTGTTAGGGATTTATTTCAATTAATTGGAGGCACCCTGAATGCCTCATGGATGTAACATGCACACTCAAACTGTTTTGTTTCACAGCTCCAGAGATTTTTTTGTTTGATTTCTTCAAAGACATCATAACACGATGTCTGCGACTCAGCTATCTGATTCATTACAAGTAAAATCTCAAACCCACAACAACAGCAAAAAGGGACCTTTAATGTGTTCAAACGGCATAAGCAAGACGAACATTTTGCATCCGATAGCCGGCAGTTACCCAAGCTGGTGAAAGCTGGAGTAATGAAACAAAGCAAGGGAGAACATGGAGTCAAGATGAGGTGAAATGCCTTCTCGACGTAGGCAGGTACATTTGTTTCAAGGTGTTATTTATTATTATACTGCTGCCAGAGTGTGTAACTGTGCAGGGTTGAGATTGAGGTTATCTAAACTGTGCACATGCAAGAGGCACAGTGAATCTGTGAAAAATAGGTTTGCATAGTTTGATGTACTGTGATTCGGGAAGATTTACAGTTGGCAGGAAAAGAAAAACATAATAAGATTTAACTAATTAAATTTGGTAATGAGGCTCAGCAATCAATACCTGTATGCAGGTGTCAAAAGCAGTTAAGTTATTACAGTTCTGCTTAAAGTCTGCAGTATGTGTGAGGTAGAGTACAGTGCTGTAGTGCCTCACACTGTATGGAAAGCTCAGTGAAGCTGACTTAATTGATTACAGTAGTATCCTGGGCTCATTTGCCAGACCCTACTGATTGGGCAGATGCTCACTGGCAGGTATCCACACCAGCAGTACAGAATGGGCCTTGCGGCACATGGTGTGTCTGTATGAGTTTGTGTAAAGATGCACCAAAGGTCTATTAAAGCGGGTGTTATAGAACAAGAATGAAGATTTACAGTGGCTAGGTTAAAGCTGGGCACACCACCAAAATGTCTGTGCTAATGTCCAGGATCTCTCATCAAACCATTTGGCTTGGGCAATATGTGCTTTACTTATGAAGAGTGGGTTATTATTTGTTTCTTGACTCACCCCATTTTGCTTTGCAGTCAAATGTATTACTTGGCCGTATTTAGAAGTTATCATCCAAAGTGAAGTCCATCCATCCATTTTCTTTACCGCGTATTCAACTTAGGGTCAAGGTGGGGGTGTATTATGTATCTGTCAGCTCATCCCAGCTGACACGGGCAAAGAAGGAAGTAGAGGGATGGTACTCCATGAACACATTGGCAGTCCATCACTATTAAGTTTTTTGTTTTTTTAGCTTTAGAAGAAAAAAAACATTATCTGTATCAAACTGTAAAAATATACTGCAAATGGCATGACATCTCAATGGGCAGTAGGTGGAACTGCATCTTTTAACGTGTCATTTTTCAGCCATAGTCGTTGCTAGAAAGGTAAATTAGAGAAGTTTAACTGGCGATTGCTGCTAAAATACTAGCATTTGCTCACTTTTGGTTTTAAGCGTGATATTCATCCATCCATTACAATCCTGGTTTTGACATCCATAACAGCTCCTCTTGGAAAACTAGCACACATTGGGATGTTAGAGTACAATTGCTGAAAGTAGCTGCTTTTGTGTCCTTAAATGACACTGGGAAAGTGGTACAGCTTAGTTTACATGGAGTGTTATGAGCTAGAAAACCAAAATCTTTAAAGCTAAAAACAAATGCTCTTTGTAACAAGTTGCACATTTCACTTGATGCTTCACTATTACGAAGCTGTATAGAAGTCGCCCGTGCTACTATGATTGTAGAGTGATTTTAATCACTTTTGTTATAAATAACTTGCTGAAATGCCTCAGACTAAAAGGTGTCTGTGGTTTTTCTTTGCATCTCCGTCTGTCTTGTCTGGGCAATTGTAAACCAAAGCTGGCCTCAGCAGCCATTTTGTCATCACGTATTGATTGTAAGGGAAATACCTAGAGTCTGACATGGCCAATTTGTCATGAACAGTAGAGGCGCACACCCAATGCCACTATACAGGCCTAATTCATCACACTGTATTGACTTGCCTCAGCTTCTTCCTGGCCATCAATTATAATCTTTGGTAAAGGCATCAGCGCAGTGCTTAGAAGAATCCTTAGAAGCTATAGGAGTCGTTTGGGCTTGTAGTTATAGACTGATCTGTATTTAGAGCTTCTTCTCTCTGTTCTGATTTACAGCAATTGCACCGAGAAATGCACCACATCTAAAGTGTACCATCCTCTTCTTTTCCATCCTTTTTCTTCCTCTCTTAACCCCAAAACACACCCTCTGTTATTCCGTGTTTAGCTTGTGACACTTCCCTTTCCGTGACATCTTCCTCTTGGTGTACTTCTCTTCTACAAACCCACTGGCATTTAATTTTTCCCAGAGAACAAGGAGAAAAAAAGCTCCCCTCTAGACTGATAGATTTGGGACATAATGAGAAGGCTCTGACTCGTGGGCTGTCAGGTGAGGGTGTATCTCAGCGCCCCCTGGAGCCTCGGAAAGGTCAATGTGCCTCTTAATCAAACATCAGGCAGGCCAGCCCCACTGTCAGCTGGACGTTGGTGCTCTCTCCCTGCTGAGTTTAAAGTTCACTCCCATCTGCTCCCTTAAACTTACCCCGAGCCACAAAATGGCGGCAGTTATGCTCTCATAAAGCTGTCGTGAGGTAGATTTGATAGCCGCTTATGGTGGAGCCGGGTGATGAAGAGGCTTTATGTTCTGAAAACGAGCCTATCTCAGCTACACTGGATAGTGCGTGTCGAAGTATTCATCCTCAAACAGGTTTTTCTTTTATTGACCTTCACAAGGTATGCTTTATTTCTAAGATTGTCATTGCACATTAAAGATGATTTTAATGCAACAGTGTGAAATGTGAATATGATATCTACAGCTCATCACTTTACTCTGAAACCTTGAGAGGAAATTCCTGTGATCGGTGTTTTTTCTTCATTTGGTCTTCTTCTTTTCTTCAACTCAGCACCAAACTATGTTCCTACTTTTTCAAAAAGCATTTTCAGAGTGCCGGAGATTAAAAAAATGTTACTTGTAAGAACACGATGTGCTGTCTTAAACTAAATAGCTGTAGCCTCAGAAGTGGGTTTTTTTTTTTGAGAATCAAACCTGAAAATCTTGTCTTGGAAATATCTCAACAACCTTGAATGAACATGTGGAACTCATTACTCATTTATTTTTTTTGACACATTCTTCTCTGGCAGAGTGAACCTCCTCAAAGAGATTTTTGAAAATGAGTCCACTCCAGTTTCTAGCCCTTCCCAGATAGAGTACTTAAAATGAAGACAAGTCGTTCATCTACAAAGCCTTGGCCAGGAGGAGTGATACATTACTATGAGGCCTAATCAAGTTTGGTGTGGCTCATTGGTCCTCTGTGGGCTGCAGCACATTCAAGCACCACTATTTTCCGAAGGCAAATTGGTCGTGGGGATGATGTCCCCCTAATGATTGTTTCTAATGTAAAGCTAATGTAGTGGTGATCAAAGCTTGCCTCTGGAATTTAAATAGTGTGCGTGTGTGTGTGTGTGTGTGTGTGTACGTGAGAGAGAGTGTGTGTATATGTGTGAGGTGGAAAGAAGAAGATAATTGCCTCACAAAAAGTTTACCAGAAAGTAATTAGAAGGAAAAGTTAAAAATTCACAGATGTGTAGAATATTAGCCGCGCTGATGACAATGGATATATAGCTGGAGTGAAAGACTGGTGTTTAATACTTGGGTCACTTTCATTACAAGTGAATGACTACTTCGAGCTAGCTTCAAAAGCGAGTTAAAGCCTGTAGACTCTATAGCTGATTTACCACTTCATTATAACTTTGGGCGTGTGGCTGCTTTGTCAGAAAACAAGGATGTCAATACTCAAGTCCTGATTCCAGCTCAATACCTTTAAATTATATTCATAGTGTTTGTGGATTTTTTAATACAATTTTTGAACAAATAATAACTTCCTGAGTGACTACTTGCACTGGCGTATTGTTCAAGAGGCCTCTGCTTCAGTTAAAAAATCGAATTGTAGTATTTTGTGGCCTTTTATTTGTGCTAACCAAAAATCCTACAGCATTAGCTGGCAACTTCTCACTCCACCCCTCCTCCAAATATGATCAGTTCACTCTTAAAAACTCAAAATGTCCACAGCCTAAATGCTAAATTCAAGGCTTCAAAACAGAACTTTGCAAACCTGTAGGTGATATTAGTAAATTCAGGTCAGATTAATAAAGATAAATGTATATAAATCTATAATTGTACATACTTCTGAGTAATTTCAAACTGAATTTCTGTTTACTGCGGTCCACCCGCAGTACATTTGCAGACTCATGCCACTGTTTGGGAACAATTGCATCCACCTATCATCTTCCACTTATTTGAAGTCAGATTGCAGTTGCAGCAAACTAAGCAGAGTATTCCAGCCATCCTCCACAACCACACCTCCAGGTTACGTCTACACTAATCCAGATAAATTAGAAAACAGCCTTTTTGTCTAAAAGCGCTCCGCGTCCAGACTATCCTTTTCCATTGTTTTCATCCACACTGAAAACACTGCGTTCCTGCACTGCGCATGCGTGAAACGTAACAGTTGACCTGCCTCATTTCCATCTGCCGTTTATTTACTTTCCGGCTCTTTGAAAAGTTGAGGGAAATGTTTCGAGTTTTACCTGCACCTATATGTCCACAGAAGACAGTGTTTTTGGCGTAGAGGTTGGCATTTGTCTTTTTGGGAGATACATTAAAAAAAATATTATGGAAAAATGAAACTAAACGGAACACATTAACAACTTCTCAGCAAGACACTAGTATATCCCCAGAAAGTAAAGACTAAAGATATTGCGGGTATTGAGGGTGTGCTTTTGCGTTGCTTTCTTCAATGATCTGATTTGTCCTTTTAAATAGAGATGCTACTTGAATAATTACACAGTAATGTCCCAGCCTCTTATTCCCATGAAGGTAGCTGATAAAAACACGCAAATCTTGTGTTTTTGCAGAAACACGAGATTTGTTTCAAACTTGTGAAATATTATAATGTCAGCATAACTTATATGTGTTTGTGTGTGTTTCTTTGAGTCAAAGTCAAAGTGACTAGTGCCAGGGACAGCAGCCATATTTCTCAGCTGGCACTCTGGCTGCAGTCAAACAAGTCAGTGCCAAGTTTTCTAGTCTCTCTCTCTCTCTCTCTCTCTCTCTCTCTCTCTCTCTCTCTCTCTCTCTCTCTCTCTCTCTCTCCCTGTCTGTCTGTCTGTCTGTCTCATGTCCTCGTCTTGACCACATCCCCCCACATCCAAGTTCAACTTTGTAAGGAGGGCCTTTTACGCCTCGTTTCTCCCTCGATTTCTGCCCGCCTATTCCATGTTTTCCACTTTGCAAATGCTGCTTAAAGTGTCAGGACAATTTATCACGTGTAATCGTATAGCTGCAAACTGCAGTGGTCACATTTAAATGGATGTGCAACTCTCCAATATCCACTCTTTGCCCAGAAGTGTGTGGATTCCCCTGTTGTACTCGGGTTGGACTGGCCCCGATTCTAATTAGAGAAAATCTGTCCTGTAACACCCTTTTTGTTCAGTACGTCATTTTCTCCCAAAACATAAAAATAAAGCAAAATGGGGGATAACAGTAGATGTGCCCCACCCACGAAGCAGGACGCTGCTCAGAAAGAAGCCGGCATGCACAGCTGGCTCCTCATAGATAAGCAAAGGTTAAGAAGAACCCAACACTGTGGTTTGTAAATCTCAAAATCTCAATATGGCTCAAAAAATAGAGTTATTGTATTACTGTTGCTAATTGTGCAGCCAATTGTAGAAGCCCGGGCAACAACTGAGATAATGCAAGGAGCTAAGTAAACAAAATTAATTTAAAAAAAAGGGCAACATATGCATTTACTGTAGAACTTTAATAAATCCCAATATTAATAAAAATCAATTATTTGCGGTTTGATGTACATTTGCACGCATATAAATCTTTCTTTTTTTCCTTTTCTCATTAAACGTGTACACAACCAGTCCCCATGCTGGTGTGTGAGCTGAGTTTAGCCTCTGCTGTGGGAGCCCCATGCCAATCAGCTGCACTGCATTTATTGGAAAACACCTCTTTCTGCAACAGAACAACTTCCCTCAAAGTTGCTGACATTTCAGGAGACATACGATAGCAAACGCGGGGCAAAAAAAGTTTCCTTTTTCGCTTTGGAAAAAAGTTTTACTCAATAAACACAAAGTCTATGTAATATTTCAGTGTAATGAACTTATCTTTGATGAATTTTATAATTAGAATATGTAAATGGGAGTTTTCTGTCAGTGTCTGTCAGCGTTTGATGGGTTTTTATGTGCTAAATAGCTCAGCACTCAAGATTAAATTTCAAAGTTTTATTTCCCTTGATTTACTCCACGCATACTCTGCTGTCAAATGGGGCAAAAAAAGGAAAGCATCCAAACTTAGCTAAGTTGTTAATTAGAAGTCTGTTGTACATGTTTCCTGAAACTATGGACCTGCTCAACACACGGTCCTTTAAACATCTGTCATTGTAAGAAGTGAATCCTTTGCAGCTAAATCTCCACTTTAGTGTATAGTGCACTAATTGCATCCCTATTTAGACTGCAGCGTGATTGCAGAATTAGCTCTTATTTCCATGTAGATACCACTGTAACTAAGGCGCTCATTGAAATTCACAGTGTGGAAAGGCAATATTGGGACTGTGTTGCTTCATCGCTAAATTGAGCAAAATGTGTTCTCTGAAAGGATTTTTGCAGTAGAGAAAGCCACACTGTCCCCGGGGAAATATATCAACATTTCTGTGGTGCTCCTGCTAAAATGACTATGTAGCCACAGGCGTCTGTGCGCAGTCTCTCTACGGCTCTGTTGTGGAATCCACGCCGAGATAATGGCGTCTAGACAAATTTGTCACTGACATTTTGCATGTCTCTCTCAAACAGAAAGGAATACAAATGAACGATGGCCCTGTGAGGGTGGCGTTCGTTCTGTTGTGTCTAAGGTGTTCATCTTACTATGCCAGCTCTCGGTTATCATTAGGGGAAGGTTCTGTGCGCTTTCGGTTTATTGTGTGTATTTATTACTGAGATATATTGACACCTAGAATGAGGGATCATGTTAAAACTCTGAAATATTATTTCAGCGGCGTGTTTATTCAGTTATCAAAAGCTTGCGAAGGTGTATTGAGGCTTGAATGAATGCAGAAGGAGGAATCTTTTGCAAAACATTCGCCTTGTTTATGGCAGCTTACACTGTGCTTGATATTAACCATTAACAAAATACTGCAGATCTGCGCAGTGGCACGCAAACCTCCAGGGAAGGAAGATAGAAATTCAAAATCACCAGGTTTATCTGATGCATAATCCTGTGCACAAATCACAAGTGATAAGGCGGGAGCATCGGCGAGGCCCACTGCGGCGGTGCTGTGGCAGTTAATAAATGGGGGGAGACAGCAGTTACCTCTGCAAACTTTGTTAGAGCTTCACAAACAATAACAAATAAGCATATGTCTTCATGGCCTGGTACAGTCGCAAATAGCTTGTCAGAAGTGTGAACAGAGCAGTTGCCCTTTATTGCTTTCACTGGTATTATGGTGCCTTTGAGTCTCTCTCCCATTCCACAATAAACGAAGAGCTGCTTGCTTACTCAGACCACGTTTACCTTGGGGGCCTGTGTGACTGAAATGCCCCTTTCATCTAGGAGGGATATGTCTGTCTCAATATCCCCATGGTGCTTAGGGCACTGTGCACACAGAGGAGGAGGAGGGCACGAAGAGATAGAGGGTACTGCTATTTCTTTGTCGACCACAGCACATCCCCGTTTGTGTACCCTCTCGCACCCATCTTCCAATCTCTGGGGAAAAGTGTGGAGAATGCAATCAGAGCAGGTGGGGGGACATCTGGATCTGTCTACAAGGCAACAAGGGGATGGTTGACTGGCAGCCCCTCCAACCCTCCTCTGTGTGCACCAACACCCCTCCCCCCTTTACTTCCACTTGTACCTGTCAGCGATGCAGTGGTTGAGATCTCCAAGGTTCGCTGGTGCTTTTCGCTCGCTGCTCACACAATATCTCTTTATCCTTCGCCCCAGTGGCCCCCTCCAAGATTGAACTCACAGAGCGGAGCCGCATTTGATATGCTACGTCAACACTTTCTGTGTTCTCAAAGGCTCAACTCTTAAGTTCTGACATTGTTTAACTTGTAGGCAATTTTCTAAAACACACTTGATGAGCGTGGAAGTCTAGCTGATAACAGCGTAAAGGACAAAAATGCAGCGGTATAGTGAGGTACTAGTGATTCTGTTTAGCCTTGCCAGTATGCATAAATGTGACCTTAGATGGGCTTTCTTTAGCATGATCATTAAGTGTTAATTGTAGCTTCAGCTGATGGTAGCACTTTCCCTGGTTTACTTGTTGCTTACTTTTGCACACAGAGTTTTCACCTGTTAAACACAAGCAGGAAATCACCAAATTAAGCAGAAGTGGGCTGGATGTGTTGTAGACACCAAAAGGAAATCAATCATTGCTCATGGTGCATGAAGTATGCGAGGAAGGAACTTGACTTGACTGCTCTTCATTTACGATGTATAGCGATTGCTGCCCGAAGAGAAGATAGCCGTGAAAGCTTCTCAGGGTTTATGATATAAGACGATGGTTACCGGGCAAAAAAAGCTAAATGAAATTTAACGCTGCAAGCGTGACACAGTGACACATCTCCAGAGAAATTTCCTCACCCTTTTTAAAATGTAGTTCAGTTGTGTCCACTTTCAGTCTTTTGAAAAGAGCAGACAATAGTTACCTTCATTGAGTAGCATTCATAAACCAACTAATAATAGAGCCAAAATTGTGATACAAACATTCATGGTTTCATGTTGCTTTTACATCAGTGATGGTTTTAGTCATTATCATGCTATAACTGTATTTTTTAATTCCTTTTTTAAATGATTAATCTGAAACAAGCAAAAGAGCATAACTTTTTGCTTGTCCAGCAAAAGAATAAAGCCCATTAGAACATTTTTCATGTAAGGAGTAGTCACTCCAGTCTGTCTTGACACTCTTGACATTAAACCTGCTGTGGAAACTAAATTTTTGGTGGGCATAACATTGTTTTTAATCTTTTAAGTTTGGATGAAATCCATTTATGTGCTGTGCAAGCGTTCAGAAGGTGAAGCAGAGCACATGCAGGAAACCACATCAGCAGGTAGCGTCTGACATTGCTGAGGGAAATTACATTCCCCTCCTGGTCCTCCTGTCATTTACCTTGAGTCGCAGTATGACGAGCCTTTACATTATTAAACACGGTGCACATGCTCCTCCATCTGTCACCGTATTGGCCTCTCTTGCCTGCGCTACCCGATTGGCTCAGCTTGTCATCAATCATAAGCTTCTGGATTGGCCTGGCTTTGAGATCAATGGTCAGACTGAAGAGTCGTTCTGACCTTGGACTCATCGCTCCCATTCAAAACAAACTCCATGGAAGGAGCAATTCAACTTCAAAACTAACAGATGAGTATTTATGAGGGCTGCAAAGCCTTCGACCTAAAGCACTTACTCGCTACCCATCCCTGTCTCTCCTCAGTATGGCATGAAATTAACTATATGCCCGCAGAGTGGGCTTTTCTCCCTCCAATTTCACTTCTGACAAGCTGAGGCTAATGGAGGCGGTGCCTTGGATTAATGCCTCAGCATTTTGGTTAAAACACCCTCTCATCTCATCTGAGTGAGGTGTTGAGCTGTTTGTTGGTGTCAGTGAATCACTTTGCCCTTCTGCATCAGGCACAAGTCACTTTAAAAGGCAATTAGTCACGAAGAGCTTCTGTTCTGCCCAAGACAGATTGTTTTATTGCGAACAGTATGGAGGTGTATTAATCTGTTTTCACAGACGTCTCGTTAAATTAATATTTGGGCACCGCTGAGGCTTTTGTTGCTTAACAGTAGCTCAATCTGTCTCTGAGGGTTTACTTTGAGAAATCCAAGAAACGGAGAGTTCTTTAGGCTCTTCAGAGTTAGAATATTAGTGTTTATCATGGCTTTCAACAGCACTTATAATAGAAACTCTTCAGGAGTAGAAGATGCTGCTCCCTGCAATGGAACACTGATGAAAATCTGTTGGTATTCAAAATGAGTGAAATTATATCACTTCTTCTTACATTGGGCCTTGAACGCAACTTAGTTTTATGGATCTGTCCCAAACTAGTAGCATAAAATTTGTCTCAAAACCCCAGTTGTGTGTGTGATGTGATCTGTGCGTATCAGGCAATTCACATCCATTTAAGGTTTTGTAAGTGAGGGATGTTAGGTGTAGTTTTAGACATCTGTATGCATAGAAAGCTTTTTGAAAGAGAAAAGTATTCGATTTATGATGTTGAACTTAATAAATTGTGCGTAAATGATCAGTATTTTTTCAGGTTTGGATGTACTCATTTGTAAAATAGTTTTGCGTGCAGTGAAATAACTTGTATATATTTATGTGTGGATTGAATGATGCATTTGTGAGTGCTCAATAGTTACACACAAGCTTTGTAAATCTTCATTTAAGCTTGTGGATCATAATGTGTGCATTTGTAACAGGGGCCAATCCATGACTGATAGTGTTTCACTGTGTTTGTGCGTGTGTGCGTGTGTGCTTGTGTGCGTGTGTCCGATTCAGTCATGGTGTTACTACATTAGCAGTATGTTTAAGATCTTTATCATGGTGAAAAATGAAACTTTTTCCAATCAGACACTTTCCAGATGGTTTTACATGGTGGTTAAAAATCTGGAGGTACTCCTCTGCATTAATAATTCCATTTTTTTTCTGACAGCATTCACAACACCGCTGACTGAAATACAGCTCCAGACCATGAGAGAGCTTTCGCCGTGTACTTAATCTATTACACATTACTGTACCACATTTCATAGCATTCAGTTCAATAATTCTGTGTGCAGAAGCAGTTTCACAGCCGGTCTTGAGGTGACACGGTCCGATTTACTTAAATTGCAATGAACTGCGTCTTCTCATACCACAAAGCTTAACATCTTTGTGTGAACACAAAAATCAATGAAAACATATAAGTCTAACCAATATTGCTCCATCCGAAACTTTCTGCTGAAAATAAGTCAAAGGTGAAAATGAATTATTGCTTGCAGTAAAACAAGAGTGGTCAAAAAAAATAGACTGAATCATGTCTTTCTGCCTTTAAAAACAGCGCGCACAGAGAGCTTTGTGTGTTGAAAGAGGCCATTGCTCTCCAGGCGTGATTGATTGAGGTGCGCCATGACACTTGAGCGCTTTTTTTTCAACTCAGCACAGCGTGAAATGTAGGTTGAGCTTCAGCATATTGTCATGTTACTTTGTGTTTGGGGACTCTGTTGCTTTCTGAAGTGTCAGTCATTGTCCTCCACGTATTAAATATGAAAAATTTCCTTGAGCGTTCCCACATCAGCTCCTCTTTAGTGTGTACTTTACTGACTCTGTTCTCCTCTAAACCGCCTTTGTAGTAATTGAGATGAGCCACGGGAGACAAGAAACTTGGAGCCAAGTCAAAACTTTCATCTTTTATTCACAAGCCACCGCATGAATGCCATTTCAGTCTTCTTCATCTTCTCAAATCCTCCCTGAAGATTCTTCTTCTTCTTTTTTACTCCGTGGTATCCCGACACATGGACCTGGCATTATATTCTGATAGTCCTATTATTAACAATTCCAATAAAATATAACAGCAGCGAATCATTCAGACATCGGTTTTATTATGAGCAATGGGGCAATTTGGCATGTGGGTGTTTAAAGAAGTCCCATCACTTATCTAAATAGCACAGAGTCATATGCAGAATGTCAAGTTATTAACTATGGCTGTAATACAAATTCAATTCAGAGGCCAGATTAAATTAGGAAAATGCTGAACTGCTTGCTAATCAAAAAAATGGAAAGCTATTTTGAAATGGATTTGTACTGCATCACGGTCATTTTTCATCTGCATGATTTCGAGCAATATGTTTGCTTCCTGTTTTTTCTCAGAATCATGCTTAGATTACATTTTCCAGTTGGGCATTTTCCTCATTTAAAGCTTTTGCAAGAGCCTAGAGTGCATATTTTTTAAAATTCTTGTGATTTTTTTTAACTGATTATGGTTTTCATTTTATGTCTGACTCTTCTCTTAAGCAAAGTAGCCTTACCTGGCTCACTATGGCTCCATCCAGCCTCATTCTCCAAGACAATATATTGGAATTGCCTTCAGTGCTTCTTCAGACCTCAGGGACTTTTTTCATTTTGTCTCCTCGCTCCTTTCTTGTAATCTGAGGGGATTGAAAAGTCAGGGCTCAATAATGGAATTAATGGGTTTGAAGGGATCAGGTGGAGGACAGTGCCCTTATCCAGGTGTTAGTTAACAGGCAAGGCGTATGGATGATACTGTTAACCATCGGCTCCGCTTGTTATAATATTTAACGAGTTTTGATGGATCTTTAACTGGTTTTGTCACACAGACACATGTCACAATCGTCTTATACTAGTGAAACAATAATGAATATTTCTGATTAACCTTTTGAATAAGCACATGTGATGTTTATAGCTCCATTTAAGCATTAACACAAATAAAAAGAGCTTAAATCTGTGTACTGATTGGATTTTTGTCTGTTTACAAGGCAACGGAGGAGTTTGGGCAGCTTGTGGAATGCATTTAAGGCATTTCTTCACGCAGTTTGTTTATTTATCAATTCGATACATGATAATTCAACCAGGAACTCAATTGAACAAGTTAATTTTGTTACTTTAGCTTTCACGATTGGAATGCAACTAATCACATGGTCTGCTGAATCTGTAAACTATAAAATATTAGCAATCTAAATCCAAATGTGGCATGCTGAGAAAATGCTGAGTTTTATTTTTATTATTATTATTATTTATTTATTTCCCTTTGCAGCTACGGTGACTTTTTCTGTGCATTGAAACATCAACATCAGACATCAAGATGAAAAATTGGTCGGTGAAATAGGTGAACGAGGAACTTCTTATGTTTTTACAGCATGACATTCTGAAAGATCTCTGAAATTGTTGAAGAGTTGGTTTTACTCCTGAATATCAAGACTATTTCCCATAAATTCTGAAATGAGGCTCAGGGCATTTATTTACCTCAGCTGAATAGAAAACTGCTCCTTTATTTAGATGCCTTGGTATACAATGTTCCTTTTTTTTGTTGTGTGCATTTTTTCCTAGAGGCTCCCCTGTTCCCTGTTGTTTACAGTCCACTTTGCTTCGGCTGCTTTTGTTATTGTGAACCTGTAAACACTTTCTGCACAGAATATAAAAAGCCTTTCAGCAGTTAAATGTGCTTTATATCTGCAATTTCCTGGGAGGCATGTCCAAAAGAATGAGGGGGGGTGAAAAGAAATTAAATTATCGAAAATTATGAGTAAAACATGAAAAAAACAAACAAAAAAAACCCTGAAATTCTTTTTAACCACAAACTATATGCTATTTCCCAGAATGGAGAATCTAGTCACACTTACCATCTAAAATGTGAAAGCTTCTCTTTTGTGTGTCTTTGAACTCTTCTGGTAATTATTAATTCAGGTAGAAATAAAAGTGTGAAGTGTGTGTGTCATAAGTCAAAAGTGCAAAATGTACTCACAAGCAAGTCGTGTTATGCTTTAATATTCTCATATAGGATGATTCTTGTGTTCCTCTGTGTGCAGAACTAAACAGACACCAGGGGAGTAACAGCTTCTCTACTGCAGGGCAACTGCTGTTGAAGTTACCTGTTGGTAACCTGACTTCTGTCAGTCTGAGGGGGTGCTGAACCACAGGAGGAACCATAATAATAATAATGGATTGCATTTATATAGCGCTTTTCTAGGCACCCAAAGCGCTTTACAATTCCACTATTCATTCACTCTCACATTCACACACTGGTGGAGGCAAGCTACAGTTGTAGCCACAGCTGCCCTGGGGCAGACTGACAGAAGCGAGGCTGCCATATCGCGCCATCGGCCCCTCTGGCCAACACCAGCAGGTGGTAGGTGAAGTGTCTTGCCCAAAGACACAACGACCAAGACAGAGAGCAGGGGGATCGAACCGGCAACCTTCCGGTTATGACTGTTATGACTGATCACTTGCAAAGTAATGACATACATGACCTGCTTGATTGGCAGCTTCAGTTAACTGTGACAGACTAAGTTACACTGTGGAAACAACCACGGTCTAAGCTATATGCTTGATCTGGTAGGTGTCTCTGGTTGTACTGACTCTCAGTATTGCATCTTTGAGCGCTTCTGCTCCTGTCCTATTATGCAGGGATTATACTTGGTTCCTGTACTTTTGTAGACTGAATAAAGTTGCCCTTGAAAGTTAACAGGGTCTGGCCAATATCGTGTAAGCAAATTAAACTCAATTGAAAACTTCCAGAAGTTTCTTATCACAAAACTTTGTTCTGCCCTGGGGTAGAACATTCAGCCTTTTCCAATCCAGGCTCCGTGCCACTCTGGTGTTCTTTCACTGCTTCTCATTTAGTACCTTTTGCCCTTGCTACTGTTGGGCATGTGTACGACCGGTCGTTCTACTTTCCCACTTTGGCTTACCATGCTGTAGCTATAAACGCTACATAAATTTAGATTGCGTTGTGCCCAAGACCAATCTTCCAAAGAGGTGGCGATAATTTATGAGGTTCAATTCATGGCACGAATACATCACCGCCACTTTATTACAACCCATCACAGGGACTGATTAAATTGATCTGCAGATTGGTGGACAGCAGCAGACACCTCATTCATCGAGGGAAAACACAAACTCAGTCAAAAGTTCCTTTGATGCCAGGTATGATGCAATAACTCTAGCCATTCAAACAGCAGATGACGACTTTCATACATGCATGAGCTTCTGTTTGGTGCATTATGGTGCATTCCCTGTATTTATTTTAGCAGCAAAGACATTTTTTCTGCCTCCCGTCTGTTCTTGTGTTTCCCCTCACCCTCCCTTCTTTTCTTTCTGTCTCTTTACCCACCTGCCAACTCAGACACACATAAACGCACACACACGCACACCTTTGCCTCACTAAAGCAGCAATGAAGATGTAAAAGAATGATCTTTGGCTGCGTTGGCTGGCAGATGTCTCTCTCTCATAGCCAGACTAAAAGATTATGTTAAAACCTCCAATTTAGTTCAGGTGCTGAACCCGCCAAAAAAGAAAAAAAAATAGCCAGCCTCTTGTGGGGAAGAGCTTAGTAGGGAGGGAGAAAGGTAGGGACAAGACTGAGAATGAATCAGGGGAGGGGAGAGAGTAGCCGAACGCACAGACTGTGTGCAGCTACTACAAGTGAGAGTTCGAGAAGACGACTTGTCTTGGAGAGACAAAGACTGATAAACCCCATAAAGGAGCAGAGTCAATGAGAAAGATCGAGAGGCTGAGAAAAGTCAGAGAGGGATAGCCAGAGTGCTGTGGAGGAGAAAGGGGAGAAGTGTGTTTGTGTGTGATGTGTGTTTGAGGAGGGGGGTAAGCGCGACAGCCGGAGCGAGTGAAGCCGAGGAGCACACATTTCCAAAAGAACCCATCCTGGCAAATGGATCACAGTGCATCAGACAGCATCCATGCAGCTATGTGATTGATTGGCTAAGGTGGAAGTGAGCCTGGAGTGTGCCAGTCAGCTGACAGAAGGGTCTCAGGCTCGGGGAAGGGGGCTTCACTAATCCTCCCACTTTAGGTGAATTCTCCCACTCATTCGGCACTTGTCCAGAGGACTTTTTTCTGTACTGGAGAAAAGGAGAGCAGAGGAGCAGAGCGCAGGACGAGGTTTCAGTGTCACTTCAGTCATGTCAATGCTAATTGTCACCCAGCAGATCGATACCACCACCTCCAAAATGGTAAGGCTGAAGCTGCACTCATGCTGTAGTGTGCATACTGAAGAACTGTTGAGCTGGATCACTGAATGCGGCTGCAGCTTAGCATTTCTGAGTCCATGCCGCTTCTTTATTACTGCTATTTAAGCCCATGTGGTTTGCATGATGCTGTTTCACTAATCAGACTTTCAGACTTCCTGCTCTTTTGTCATTTTTTTAGCTTTGAATTGTTGCCAGTTTTCTGTCATTTACAAAAAAAAAGAAGAAGAAGAAAGATCACATTTAAAAGCATACTCACTGGCAGGGCTCTCATTTTAATGAAAATATTAATCATTCTCTGGATTTCAAGCATGAATCTGGTCCGTTGTGTCAGTCGACATGAGCAACCCACTGGGTCAGACCACTGGACTGTGAGTGTTATATTGTCTGGGTACAATGACAGGATGACTGCATCATTGATGGCTAGTGCTGGCCCCCCCTCCCCAGGGCTCCCATTCATAACTCACTCACCATATTTCAAGGCTCCTGGGTTAAGGTGGAAGTTAAATCAGGCTCTCCGCTTGTCTCATAGTCACACTTGTCAAGTGACCCTGGGTTCAGTGGCTGCAACAACATTTTTTTCATGGGTTTAGGTGGATTGCTACACTCTGACAATCAACAGTTTAGTACCGGTAGCCACTAAATGCTTACATGCACTGCAGAGCGACACAAAAATCCAATAAACTGAGGAGAAGCTAGAGTAATATGTGGCTACGGTTAGATGTATTTGCATTTTTTAGACAGCTAAAGTCACCTCGAGTGGTGTGTGAGCAACTGTGGTCAAGTTGCAAATCTTTAATTAGCTTGAATAAAATATTAGTTTTCAAGAGCTGACAATTGTAGTGTTCACTAAATAATCTTACAACATGCACTCTTTATTTAAAGTGCATGTCAAGAAAGATGATGTGCAATAAAAAAAAGAAAAAGCATTTGTAAGAGAACGTCAATTGGTCTGGGTCACTTGTTAAATTCCTACAATTTACAACAACACCTTTTTTTTTTTTTTAAATCCCATATTTAGTCCCATATTCAGCGATTTATAGACCACACCATTTTGGGAAAGCAAATAAAGTCCATTTTTAAAAAGGATCCTGCAAACCAGAATCACCAGGCTGACTCAGAGTGTGAGGTGCATCACAGCTGGAGTGTCTCCTCTGACTCATAATAATGCAAATAAATAGCAAATAAATATACAACTATGTATAGCTACTAGCTAGAAACAGCTCTTCCAGGCTCCATTGGTAAAAAAGCATTTACAAAAGTAGGATTTTTAGATTATGGTTACAGAGAACAAACACAAAAAACAAATTTGTTAGATTGTTGCATTTATTTCCCACTGCTCCTTTTATATAATTAGCTCATTTCTGAAACTAATAGAATTGTTACTTTGAGAATTTTCAGATTGATCTATTATTATCATTATTATTATTATTATTATTGATAGTTTGTGTCGCGCACACTGTTAACTATAGGTGTAGGTGCTGGTTTATATTCAACACGGTAGATTTTGCCAGCCCAAAGCAGCAAAGTAGCTGCTTTTCTGAATTTTTGCTCATTTTGGCCATGGAAAAGTATTTTATTTTCAGTTTGAAAAAATGTAAAGAAACCCATCAATCGTTTCCTTCAGGCTGCATCCGGATTCATATCTTGACAGGTTTCCCTCCCCATCCTCTCTCTGTCCTCTTAGACACCTGAATCCGCAGGTCTCAATGTGTTTCACCAACTAGTCATCACTAGCACACTTTAACATCAATATACTGAATCCAGTGCTCACCTTCCCCATGTCCCAGAGCCTGGTGGGGTCCAGCCCTTTGATACATGCAGATCAGATGATTTACAGCCCGTGAGCCTCAGCCAGGCCTGTCTGAGAGTTTTGATGTGCCAGATTTTAATACAGAGCTCCTTCATACCTCCCGAGGCAGACAACACATATCACTACTTCATGTGAAGATGTCTCATTTGCCAGCTAATGCATCTAATTCCAATCACTTTTTTTCCCAGTAAAATGGTTCCTATGAACTATTATCCCAAATGGAAATTTCTCACTTTAAAAGGCAGAAATGCTTCACTTGCTAAGTAAGAAGCAGGGGGAGGGGGGAGTGTGCAGCAGAGTGTGCTGTAATGACATTTTGGTAGAAATGTATAAATGTTATTAGAAAACACTTTTTGTGGTATGTGGCAGATTAGTTCAGTAAAAACGTGGGATATATTAGAAAAAAAAGCGAGACTCAGTATTGATTCTTTTGGAAATGACAGATGATTGACTGCAACGCAGCAAAGGCTGAAATATGAATAAGCGATTTTTTTCTGTGGACATTTGTCTCAGACGCAGCTCCTCTGTGGCATTTAAACCTTACTTCTCCTCAAACAAATCAATAATTACTTTAAATCCACGGGTTTTCTATATGTTTTTTTAGTCATTCACACAACCTTTTCACTTTCTGAGCCAGAATACCAAACAAAAAAAAAAGCTGAGTGGAGAAATGACTAATGTGGAATTGAATGTATTGATTTTTCTCTGCTAATTGAAGCCATGGTTAATGCATTCTGGCCAGTTCACTTGGCCTCCAGTCAAAATTGTGACTGAAATCCTCTAGTAAAACAAATTAAAAAGCCATCAGATAATGACAGCAGGTTGTTGTAGTAATAACAAAGCTTTTTCACGATCATGGATTTGAGGTTTGTGTGTGTGCGCGTGTATACTGTACGTGTGCGGCAAGTTCAAATGCCAAAAGTCTAGTTGGGACATATTTATTAGAACTTTTCATTCTTTCAGACCCTTTTTTTTTATCAAACCTTTCTTTCTTTCTTTCTTTCTTATTTGCACCATCCATTTTTATCCCATTTCTAAACACGTTCCTGGCTTCTGTACACCTCATGCAGATATAATTTGAGGGACATCTGGAGGTACAAATTAACAGAGGGCTTGGGCGTATGCTGTGCTGCAATAAGCAGTGCTTGCAGCAAAACAAAGAAAACAGGGAAGTCGAGTAGCTAGGCGCCTGACTTCTTACTGTAGATTAATACTGTTCATCTGGTAACACTTCTGTGGAAGCAACTGGTACAGTATTAAAATAAATTAATAAGCTGCAGCCCACACGGTGAACAGCTGAGCATTGTTAACAGAATTAAAACTGTACTGGAGATAACCAAAGTTTTAAAATACGCATGTGCCAGACAGAATTTGGACGAATGAATGAAAATGTGTTTTTGCCATACATAAAATTCATCCCAAAAATACATTTTGGAGCCACTTATTGCACATAACTGTTAAAAAATAGATTTTAGCGATTATGATTTTATCTTAAAAATATCTATGTATAGTGTTGAAGAAACATCAGCTGAAGCTGAACTAGGGCTATGCTGTACTTTCGTGTAATACCAGTTTGATGGTGATGGTGCAGTGAATTAATGCAACCTTTATTAAACCTGTTTAGTAAAAACGGTTCCCTATATACAATGAAGACTTACAGTAAACAAGCTTTTTGAGGAAATGTGGATAAAAGCACACATCTCTAAACAGTTCAACGCATTCACAGGCAAACCACTGCCCCCTGCTGTTGAGATCTTATTGAAAAATAAATCATGGTATCTAATTGGACATAATTACTGTTGTTACAATTTATGACTATTTCGTTTTTACATATTATCATATATTGTCACACATTGTCACCATGAAGAAACTGTGGTCTACTGTGTAAAACATATCTTCTCAGTCAGGAGACCAGTTGTTGTGTCTCATTTGAGTGTTTCTACCTTTGTTTGGAGCCCTGCATGCTGAAAAATGACAGTTTTCTCAGTCTGTTTAAATGGGATCCAAAGAAGTTGAGACCACGTGTCCATATGGGATGAGTTCAGAGGGATGCCCATTTCACAAAACACCATGCATGCTGACAACGACTGTTTGGCAGGGCGTGGTCTGTGGCGCTGCTGCAGGGGAGGCGGACACACCTGAACGGCATCAACTCATCACACCTCCACTACATTTAGATATGGACTGGGTCCTGAGTGAGGTTGTTGGTGTTTGTATGGGGCTGACAGCTGAGAAGGTGCAGCTGAGTTGGAAACGACAACCGAAATAAAGAACGATGCTGAAAAGTGTTGAAATGTGCTCGGGTTTGTTGTGCGTCTGTTAAAGTGGTGCCGAAACCCAGGACGGGAGCATGGCGAGACCACACCCCACCACAGACTGCTTTGACATAGCAGCAGTAATAGACACATCAGAAATGAAAACTGCATAATTTTATAGGAACTTAGTTGTAACTAAAAATCTGGAAAACAATTACAGTTACTGATGTTTTTAATAATTTAATTCAATTTTATTTATATAGCCTTAAATCACAACAACAGTCACTTCAAAGCGCTTAATATTGTAAAGTAAAGACCTCACAATAATACAGAGAAACCCCAACAATCAGATGAACCCCTATGAGACAGCACTTTGGCGACAGTGGGAAAGGAAAACTCCCTTTTAACAGGAAGAAACCTCCAGCAGAACCAGGCTCAGGGAGGAGCAACCATCTGTTGCCACCAGTTGGAGGTTAGGGCCAGGCCAGAAGACATGCTTTGCAAGAGAGCCAGAGATTAATAATAACTCATAATTAAATGCAGAGTCGTGTATAAACACAGAGAAACAAATTATGTACTGCAAATAGCTCATTCTTGAACCCAATGGCAACCAGTAACTCAACTAAAACTGTGACTTAACATAACACACTCAGTTTTATACATCACATAGCTTTAGCATCTAGATAACATCTAAAAAATTGTAATTATAACAGACACCTTGTAATTTTTCTTTCTGGGATGGGTTACTCTATTGAAATGATAACAAAAGACATGCTAAGTGTCTTGGGAGTTGTAGGCCTAACACTGAAGCTGATGAAATGAGAAAAATCTGATCCAGACAAAAAAGTTTTATTCATGTTTAATTTCAGTCAGTACTGAAAGTACTGTTAGATAACATAATAATTGTTAATTAGCGTTATGAATTGACTCAGATGTTAAGAGTCAACTTCAGTTGAAAAGTAGCCCAATGCTCTTATCCATGATTGAAGCAGTCTTACTAATAACACCTTTATAAACCTTTTCAGTGTTACTGTAATCTTTTAAAGCTTATGTACATATTAGCTCTGTGGGTGGCTTGAGTAAAGGACTTAAAGAAAATTACAGTTTACACTTACAGTTCCTTCTATTCATGAAAATAGTTTGAATGTTGAAATTGTACTTACTAGCCCTTTAAGCAGCACAAAACAGAAACACTATTATAATGGTGATGGAAAGTTTTTAGGTTTTAGTTAAATATAGTTATTGTTTAGAATGATGCTTCTTCAAAAAGAGTCATGGATCATACAGTAGCTAGCAATAAATCCAGTACCAAGGCCTGGTACTGGATTTCTTTGTTTGGTTATTGCTGAGCTGCCAGAAAGATAAATCAGCCCTCAGCACACAGACTCTCTACTTGGACCACCATCTCCACCATACGTAAAATGATTCTGCTGGTCCTATTTGGGAAATGGGATCCAAGTCAACAGTGAAGCCTGAGATAACAAATGCATTTTTCCCCCCTCTTCCTCTCCAGCCCTGCATTTGCAGATTACCTTTGTGCCTCTTACACTTGATAGGCACTCATGTTTTACCCATCGTTACGGCTCACACCCGCTCACAGCTCCTGGCTCTTTTTCTATTTCCCCCCACTTCAGCACCTCCTTCCTGCTCATGCTGTCCCTCTAAATTTCCTGGGGACTTTATCTTGCCCATTTCAAATAGGATTTCGACTCAATTCGCCATGCTTCATGTCACTTTGCTGGCAAATCCACAGTTGATATAGACACATCATAAAAACTGCCGCATGAGCAAAATATGATTTGTCAAAACTTTTTTTTCTTTCCCCCCCTCCTCATGTTATTTGTCATTTCCGAGATTTGTTTCTCCTTCCCAGTGCTCTGATTCGTCATGAGAGATTGCCGCCCTGGCGCTGGGGCAGATGGGGAGTGTCGATCAAAGAGCAATGTTGCCTTCGGATTGGTGTTGAGGCGAGTAGGTGGTTTCACAGCGGCAAGTGACAGCACCTATTAATTTGGCCATTTAATTTTAAGTCCAACAGCGTCAGGCTCCACCACCTTCAATCTCCCCCTGTCATTCAAAACAAGCCTCAAGCCAACAGTCACAAACACACACGTATACACACATTCCCCAACTAGCATGGAGAACACAAAAAAGGTTTTTAATCTAAAGCTGAAACTTCTGTGAGAATCCAAGAACCCAAGAAGAAGCCTTTAAATCAATCAGGCTTTTAACCTACCACATTTTAAACTGCAGCTGCTGCATCTTGGAGATACTTAGGGACAGATGCCGGGGTGCATTTTCAAATTGGGTTCCCTCATCGTCAGCTAGAGGTCCAACAGACCCGAATGTCTCGGATAATGACTACTGATCCTCTCTCTGTGAAGCTCAGGATTGGAGGTGGAGCTTTATGACAGTATCCTCAGTGAGAAATGGACTGCAACAATGAAATGTGACACCACCGTATAAATTCATGAGTTCTCGCTCTTTCTTTCTTCCGCACCTGAACTTTTGCTCCTGCTGTGAATGCCTGCTCCCGTCACACCATCAGCTGGGGGATTTTCTTTTCTTCTGACAAGGTCAAACGTGTCTTTTATTTGATACATACTTGGAAGACCTCGCCTTCTCTGTTTCAACGTTTCCAGCTAGATTGATTGCTCCAGTGCCATATGTGTGAATGTAATGAGAGCAGCACTGTATGACTCTATTCATTCTCATTCTTTTTTAAGTTCATCTTATCCTAATTTGTGCAAGTTGTGAGATTCAATTTTTAGAATGGATTCTTATCTAAGAAAGTGTCCCTAAGGCCCCCTTATCCCTAATGGATTGTCATTCTTATGGGTTCCTAGGGCAAAAATTTGAGGGTTAAACTTCACCTTTTAAATCATGAACTTTTAATACCTTCGACATTTATTCCCTTAGCATAAAAAAATTGATCTTTTGTATAATTCATGTTGCTTAAAGCTTGTCAGAATGATCGACCGCCTCCCTTGGCACACATTAATTGCTGTCTGGCAGTCCAGCAGCTGAAGATGTGCTGGCAGTGACACAGCTTTTGAAAATACTGTGGACGGCGACCCAACAACTCCCTCTGCCACCTTTACTGTGGCAGCTGCTTCTGCACTGCCTTCATTTTTATGATGGAGGAAAGGATTTAGAGAGTGCAGCCCTCCAGAGTAGTTCCAGTCCGGGGAGAGACATGTGGCCTGATAAGTATGGCTCTTGCACAGCAGCATGAAATGAGAAACTATCCATCATAAATCATGATGGCTGCTTGACAGAATGGGATGCTCCGGCAAATGAACTTGTGAGTGTGCTTGCAGTTTTTGAATGAAAGCAAAATTGTCATATTGATGTTTTTCTTTCCTTAGGTAGCTGAGTGGCATTTATTTACTTTAAAAAATATAGAAATAAATATTTGAAATGAAGTTGCTCTTAGCCACTAGACAGTAGTGAATTCTTGGCACAGAAAGAATCCCCCCAACACTTACACATCTGGGAAGGTTGCATTTGTGATTGCAGTTTGTAGGTCTAATTTAAAAAGAAACAGAAGCTGCTAAGTTGTCTCTGTTCTGCTTGGTTATCAGGCAATATCGTTAGGAAAGGTGTATTTTTCAGTATAACTGACTTTTTTTAGCTTCTCTCATCCTTTTAAAATCTTCAGTGTCCCGCTCAGCTAATGTCAGCCAGTCTTTGCCCACAAACAAAATACTCTGACTGGGATTAGAACATGCAACTCTGCCCTCTGCTGCCCAGATTTAGCGCTGATCTGCTCACAGCACTGCTGCATTTAGCTCTACATCCAGCAATGGGGAGGCCCAGAAATAATCCAATTTTGTCCATATATGATTTTAGTCAGTAAGTTAATCGGATAGCAGCGAGTCTAAGTCAGACCACAATGCCAGTCTGGAAAGTTTCTTTCCTTTCTTAATTGTATTAATAATTATGCTGAGGATGTTACTCAGCCCACCTTAACATTAACTGCATCAGTGCTCTCAGGATTTCCTGCTGTTTGACATATCTTGCTTCACAGGCTTTTTTCTCTTTTCTTCTCCTTCTGCTTAATCGCATCACAGTACCTAAAAATTGAATTCCATTTCTGGGTTGTCTGCCACAGTCTGAGATGGATTTGATGGGTTGAAACACATTTTTGGGGGGGTGGGCATGAGTCTGTACTGTGCAAGTTGGAAGCTGTGGCAGTGTGTGCCTGTCTAATCTTTTTTTAGGAAGTCATCTTAATTAAAGGGTAAACTTAAACAGATGTGGGCTGTTATATGTGAGGGGTGTTTGCAATTCATGTGGCGTTAAGCTTCTCCTTGAGGACTCGAGAACTTGAGAGGTAGTTGGGCTGTGGTGAGTGGATGAGTTAGTCTGTGTTTGGCAGAAATCCCAGCATGCTGAGCTTGTTTTTTTTTTTTAATATATTTTTATTGATTTTATAATTGAGTAGCATACAACAATCACCTTCAAAAAGAACACAATAGAAGGTGAACGGCAAGTCAACAAGGTGGTGATACATCATACATAAATGTCAAGACAGAGTATACTTCAATTAAGGTTGTCCATCAGGCTAACGACCGGTTGCCAAATCTTATCAAACACACTCTCTCGGTTAGACAGGGTAAACCTGATTTTTTCCAGATGGAGTACATTTCCAAATGCTCTCAACCACATTTCGAAGGTAGGGGGTTTATCAGACTTCCAGCAGAGAAGTATCAGCTTTCTAGCCACAAGTGTGGTCATTGACACAACCTGCATCTCCGTCTTGTCCCTTGCCCATCCCAGTTCACACACCCCGAACATGCTGAGCTTGTTGAATACACAGAGGGAGGTGTTCTGTATGCTGTGACTACTCACAAAATCAAATTAGATGACAGATTCCGGGTCTGTTGTATAAAATGAGTCTCCTCGAGCTGGCACAGCAAAAAAAGAAGTGTGTCTTAGAGGCCAGTCAGCATCGCAAAGAAACTGTTTTGACTGCCTTTAGATGTTTTCCTTCTTGAAATTTAAAATGTGTAATCGTTTACTTTAAAAGTGGCTCTTTTTTGCATTTCAAAACATTCAAAGTTGTTTCGTTTAAACAGATACACTGATAATTAAGCAATCATTTAATTCATGTCTTATGTAAAACAAAAGAAAAAAAAAAGGAAAAAAAAGCCAAACATTTATCAGGTACAGCATCTCAGATGTGAGTGAGGATATAAGAAAGTAATAAACAAGACAGTGAGTGTCCTTAGGATTTGGATGGCTGCTGAGATGACAGCAGACAATTTGAAGTGGTCCCTTTGGGCTCCTCGAAATTATACATCATTATTCTGTTAAAACAGGAAACCAACAGGCAGACGAGTCAGTAATAGAAATAATTAGCTTGATGTGTGATTTAATGGAGCTCCAGGCTTAAAATGCAAGTTTATTCTGTCTCAAAGGCGGTGACTCGTCTCATCTCTGTGTTTGCAGCTTGCATTTTGCAAGAAAACAGTATTTTTGTTGTTTAATAGGAAAGCAAATAAGCGTCTCTTGTCACCTGTCACCTGTCACCTGAAACACAGAGGGTGTAAACTAATATGGAAGATTGGGACCACAGGAAATCTCACTGAGTGATATCAGAGAAACCAATCTTCCCATTTTATGCTCTATGAAAACCTGTCTCCTTGAAAATATGTCATGCCTGTCTGGGTCTTCTGCGCCGTGGTCCACATGAGGGCACTCTTGCTCTCTGCAAAGCGGCTCTGTAACCCAAATGGAGGCAAAGATTAAAAACAAAACAAACAACAACAAAAAAACCCCAACTATTAGATTTACTAGAACCTGATCTATGTGCCAAGTCAATCACCGCAAGTTTTCACCGCAAAACCTGCACTTTAATGTGTTAAGGTTGCTTTGTGTCGTTCGCAGCTGTTTTGCACACCACCTGGTGTCTGCGAATACTTGTAAGGCAAAGCCCCATCACTCCCTGGACGTTTATCAGCCGTCACCTTCTTTTCTACCACAAGGGAGGGAAAGAGAAGCGGGATATCAACCAGCCGAGGCTGGCTTCTCCCCTTTTTTTGGTGCTCGAGTCAGCCTCCTTGTATTTGCATCAGTTCGGGATCAAGTTGGGAAAGTGTGGGAACTGCGTTGCTGCAGGATCGTTGAGACCCGACCGGCGAGCCTGAAAGTACGTGCCATGCATCCTGAACACAGAGTGATATTTTTTTTTCTTTCTTTCAACTGAACCAGAGCGTCGTGTAATCGAATCACTCCAGCCATAGCGGATCGACCTGCTCGAACTTTTTTGTATATGTGTGTCCGCGCGCGCGCATTTATTGATTGAGAGCAGAGCCAAGTTATCCCTTCTTTATTTTATGACAAGCAGTCGACATGGCGTCACTGTATCAGAGATTGACCGGCAAGATCAACACGAACAAATCCTTCCCCAACCCTCCAGAGGCGAGCCACCTCCTCGGGCAAAGTGTGGAAGGGGAGAGTGCGGCGCAGAGCCAACGAACCCGGTTTCAGCAGCACGGCCGGCGCTGCGAGGACGAGGATGTAAGAAACTTAAACTGTAGTCACCTTTACTTGTCCGAATGCATTTTCTGACCACTTTCAGATAGTTACAGTGCCCTCTAAGACACACTAAGCGAGTTGGATATTGGCGTAATATATGGAATTTTGGCGCTAGTAAATCTCCCAGTCTGTTTAATGCCCTTCTGCTTGCTCTCCCCTTTTAAAGGCAGACTTGTCAAACTTACGTCATCCCCTCAATGGTTGGCTTATCTGTCAATAAATGACGCATCACTTACGTCTCTTGAAAAGCAACGTGCGTTCTCTGGCGCCTTCTGGTAACTTTATAAACCTTACAAATGGCTTCTTAGTGCTTTGACACCTCCGTTAGAGGTTGTCGAGTGTTGCTTATTTGTCTAGGGATGCTACTGTAACCCAAGTGTGCCTTACAATTAGATTAGAACTAATGTTTAAATCGTGACTTACAACAACACCCCCGCCCCCCAATCCTCCATGCTGATTGGTTTTATTGGGATCTGCGCTAATCATTATGTGTCTCCTAGCCGTTCTTCCAACCTTCTCCAAACATGTTCGCATTTTTTTTATTGTCGTTAAAAATCTTCAGTTCTGAAACTACATTTGTTTACCTAAGCTTATTTATTTGTGGGAGTGGTTTTTACAGACTCGTTTAGGTCGTCCAGGCTCTTTAAAATCTACTTTTGACCGTTTAAAGCGCCTGTCTGAGCCTGACGTGATGCCAAACATGAAAGTGGTGCTGTCCATGGTGCTGAAACTTGATCTTCCACTCGCTGCTGCCGCTCTCCGCAGTGCTGAGGGAATAAATCCACAGAGCAGGTTTAATGGGGCCACTTAGGTTTGTTTGTCTTAAATTTATTAAAATACAAGCAAACAAAAAAAAAACAAGCATAAAAAACACTATTTTTGTATTCTCGTAAACACATTTTAAAAAAAAAATCTTTGCACTTAAAATTATAAATTTAACCGTGAACTGAGGTGGACCACATCACCGTTAAACAGATACAAAACATATAGTATGAAAATTATTCACATATTTTAGAAACATAAAGAAACATTTGATATTATTTTTCTTGATTTAAAAATATAATTGTTTTCACATGAAACAAGTAAACAAAATGAACAAACAGGGGCACAAATATACTGCAAGTGGGTCAGTTTATTTTAAAAAAAATAAAGTTTTATGAAACAAATATTGCCATTTAATAAAGGAGCTGATCTACTGTCACAAAAAGATGTGGTTAAAAATGGTACTTTATTGCTAATTTTCTAAATCTTATACCCTTTTAGAATAAGAATTAAAATAAAGCAGCTGCGGTCAGGTGGCAAAAGTAAAGCTGTTAATGGAGAATCCACAATTTGTCAAAAAGCAATTTGCCAAAATAAAAGTGAATCTATTAAAAGACAAAGAAGGACATACTTTAGTCTAGAGTTGTGAATGGTTTGAAGATCTTCAGACTTTGAAATCAAGGTTAGTCCAGATTTTGGAGTTAAATCTTATGTTTGCTTTAATGGCTGAAATCTTGACAACATTGTTTTGTTTTGATTTTTAGTTAAACTGAAAATGCAAAAATGTTTTCACTTTCTTTTAGTGATACTTTCTTGCCTGATAAATTTCTAGTTATTCCCCCTGTCTAACTGTATGTCAACTGCAGGATACAACCTATACACCATCATAAGCCCAATTTGGAATATGGCTGCATCAGAGTTAGTGGTGCTATAAGATAGTTTAAAAAAACAGAACTTTTCTGTTTTCTTTTCTTTCAACAAATCTGTCTGGCCTGTGTAGTCATCGCTCAACCCTGGTATTTGAAATGAAATTAGCTTAATCAATGTTGAGGTGGTAAAACATGCAAGGTGGTAAAATTTATTTATTTATTTTTACTCTAAGGTGACAATAAAGAAGCATGCCTTTAATCCCCATGTATTTGAGATATGGCTGACTTTGAAGATGGAGAGATTTGGTCTGTTAAACAATGAAACCAACTAAGTGCCTGTTAGGTTTTGGTATATTTAGTTTTGGAACTTTCACATTGGAATTATACATACGCATGTACAGATTGGTGACAAAGAGTATAAGGTGTGTTAGTACGGTGCTGGGTCGTGACGTGCCACCAGAACAGCTTCATTGCCCCTCAGCACTGATTCTAAAAGTCTCTGAAAGTACTAGAGAGAAACTCATTCGGTGTTTTGAAGTTGCCGAATAAGTTGGTATCAATCTGCATATGATCCATGTCGTGTTCATGCTGATCAAGTCATTTAGTGACCCCCTATTTCCTGTGCATAGAGAGAGATACTGTCATCCTGGGTAAGATCACTTCACTCAGGGCAGAAATATTTATTATAGGTGATTACTCAGAATGCCCAGCTAACCTTCCCACTACAATATAGAGCCACTGGTTCCAGCTCCACTTTATGCAGGGGTCTGGATCAAGCTTTTTTTTTTTTTTTTGGTGTGTTTCTATTGTTTTTCAATTTTATCCAGCTAACTGTCTTGCTGCAGACTCTAATGTTGTAGAGGTGCAGGAGGTAAAACAGTGGTTGAGCTTTGCATGAATATAACATGAAGTTGATTTATTGACTGGTGGTCATGTCTTTATGTTTGTTGGTGCAGGGAACTCGAACATGATCTGAAATCAATATAAACAGTGATGTATAGTCCATATATATCCACCTGAGAGCATGCTGTGTGATACTGCAGAAGAAAGAATTCTGAATACAGGCCTGTTCAGTGATCGTGGCAGGGGGGAAAAACAGTGTTTTCACTGGTTCAGTTTTTAAGTGCTCCTACTATTTAAACTCATATCTAAACAGTACTCTTATATTGCTTCTGACTAGAGCACATTTTGAATGTCAGTCCAAGCTTTGGCGTCTCTCCAGCTGCGTGGCCTTAATAAGTGAGTCTGGTGGAGGTGACATTTACATCATGCTGTGTGTGGATGAGAACTAAAGCCCACTGGGATGAAGAGCTCATCCAGTGACTCAGGCTCCCCACAGCGCCACCACACAGCTCAGCCCTGCCACTTCAAAACTTTACCCAGCATTTTCTCCTCCTCTGCTGCTCCACCCTTACACTGCACTTTCTGTGTGACTCTTTTTATACTGGCTTAAATTTGAGCCCAGTACCTACGAGGGAAGCCTTGCATTGTAGAATTTGCATGTTCTTCTCATGCTTGTGTGGCTTCTTTCCTGGGTACTTTCATTTCTTCCCACAGTCCAAAGACAGACTGGCAACCTGTCCGTGCTGTACCCCACGTTTCACACTATGACAGCCAGATTATGCTCCAACCTCACTGCTCATCCTGAATTGGATGTCAGATAAATCCACTGGATTGAAATAAACAAGGCACTTTAAAAGTAGCATCCAATAAATCAAGCACCATATCCAGTGCAGTGTTTTAGAGCGAATATATTTTGTTGTCTTCCGCCACTATGATGAGAGAATTTTTACCTACTATGGTATTATAATGTGAGAAGATATAGTTTTAGCCCTCGTACATGCTGCATGATAGATTATAGATAGACAGATACTGTATAAATGAGACACGCTAGATTTATCACAGAATTAGTTCATAGTTGTGGTACTACAGCCACTAATTATTACCAACAGAATTATTGAATCACAATATTATCATATTAGATTGCTTATATATACTCCTAGTTGTATAATAAGTTGCTGATCAGTGTTTGTTCTCACTATGAGGACTCCATACATAGGAATTAGTCTCCCTCACAGAGACAATGCATTTAAACAACTCATTATCGCTTTTGTTTGGCATGAGCTTGACTTACTCTCTACTGTGGGCTAAATCCTTCTCTGTCAATATATTTGATAGTGATCTTAGTCTGAAATCCCCTCTGATAACGATTGCAGGCTGGTGGAACAACTCATTACAATCTAATCAAACATGTTTGGGGTTTTTTCTCCTCGCAAAGCTTTCTCTATGCAAGCCTATGCTATCTGCAATATGCCCTCAGGATATATACGGGAGATCAGTTTTAATGTTGAAGTAACTTCAACTGTCATCTGCTAATACTCAGCAGATCTCAACTATGGAAAAGCAGAAATATGAAAAGTTCAATCTTCCAGTGTTGTGTAGCCTTTCACCCTCTGTTAGTCCAGTGGAAGCCTGATTACATGCAAAGCCTTTGGGTTCCTAATTGATCCTATTTCAGCCTCATTAATTAGATATGTCCTCCAATAGCATTTAAACCTGCAAAAAGTAGAAATGGATCTTTATGTTTTCCTATCAAAGTCTCATCCTTGTGGTGTGATTTTGTTTTTTTCCTCAGCAGGCCCCATTACACAAGTAAACACCTCGTCTTTGTTTGCCCGTGTCCACTACAATCAGCACAATCGTAATGAGACTCGAGAGAGATCTGGCGAAGATTCAGACCTCTAGCAAACCGAGACATGCGGGCGTTTTTGTGTGATATATGTGTGAGTGTTGGGAGGCACACAGTCCCACAGTTCTACTTTTTTTACCCTCTCCTAACTCATCTCACTTGTTCTGCCGTCTAATGGCTTTGCGCCTGCACTTTGCATTAAGAGGGATGAGGAGGGGGGAGAAGGGATAAATCCACAACTGCACATTAACACACACACACACACCAGTTCTCTCCCCCTTTCTTTATCTCTCTGTAAAACACACACACGCACATGCGGACAAAATGAGGATATTTTTCAGGGTATGGATTATGAGACAGCCGATCCCTGAAATGCCCTTTTAATAAGCTGGCCAATATCAGATTTCATTTTTACGATAACACGAATAATAATGATGAAAAACAGTAAAAAAAATGAAGCAGTAAATATACTCTGTATCAAAGAATGGGCTTTTTATATCTTTTTTTTTTCACCGTGTCAGCAGATGCGCAGGTTACTTTGGAGTATAATAGCTCTCTAAATAAGTCATGGGAATCATTTTTCCCCACAGTGGGCAAACAGATTCAGTTTATTTTTTACACTACCATTCTCATAATTGTAATCTTTTCTATATTGCTTTGAATCCAGCATATTCATGACTGTGATTAGGCTTCTCTCATGTTATCTAAATCCCTTGCTACTATGTTAAATCCTGCAGCATGTCATATTTTTGACTATCTTCATACTCTGACAATACTGTTTACTGTATATTAAATGATGAATTTGAACAAACAAAACCCTGTGTCCGATTTGGTTAGGTATATATTTCACAAGGTACATTTGTGTAGGTCATGGTATATTAATAGAAGCAGCATGAATGCTTATTTGATAAAGCTCACTTGGACCAGTACTCAGTTACTGATAATCTATTTGATATTGTACTAGGGCTGGGCGATATGACCCAAAATTCATATCTCGATATTTTTTAGCTGGATGGCGATATAAGATATATATCTCGATTTTTCTTTTTAAAGCCATAAGTTAAGAACAAAAAGAGAGTTCTTAGTCACACGGGCACTTTTATTTACATACAGCGTAGATATTACTCAAAAATAAATTATCAGCATATATTAAATAATCATGGTCCATAAATAAAAGAAAATAATGTTGTTTTTGTGCATAACAAAAAGCTCACAATTGTGCAGTCAAAATGTAAACTAATAGACGCTGAGCATAATAACAAAGAGACAGATTTCACAGCTGCTCCACGTCTCTGAACAGGTGCCATTTGTGGTCCTTATACACACACAGTACGTATCACTCCGCGAGGCTCCTCCTCTGTAGCCGTAATTCTCCGATAATCCATCAAGTGGTGCAGCTCCGTAGCTTAGCAAAGTCATATTAAAACATTTTTTGACAGATTGCTGAGCGCTGTGTACCACATAAAATCGGTTCGCGGTCAGTAAGCACAACCAGAATTCATACATAAGGCGCACTGTCGATTTTTGAGAAAAGGAAAGGATTTTAGGCCGTGCAGCCCCTCTAGGCTGCATGTCGTTAGCGTGGTTAGCTCGCTAACACGTTGACGCCATCCAGCCCCACGCACGGTAACTCGCTAACGGAGATTTTCCGCTTTCATCTTGTCATTGCCTGCAGGTGAAGCTATGGGGGAGGCGGAGTTGTGTTCAGTGCAGGAGAGGCGAGGCCGAGTAACGTTGCGTAGAGACAAAAGTGGACGAAAGAGAGGCAAACCTGCGGCTCCACAAGTATAATTATAACGTAACATAGACTATATCGATATAAACGATATTGTCACATCTTATATCTCGTATGAAAATATATCGATATTTTTAAAAAACTCGATATATCGCCCAGCCCTATATTGTACTGTACCTGGCAAGTGCAGAGCACCACTGTTTTCAGATTAACCACTTATCCACAAATTCTGTACTTGGGGTCACAGCTTTGTTTAATGATCTAATTTGGGCCAGTTTTTAACTGTTTTAAATATGGCCTCACATTTGACTATAGCATGCTTTGGTATACAGAGAAATCCATGGTCGATTTAATGACTCTTGTGCTGTGGCTGCAAAATAAGGCAAGGCAAATTTATTTGTATAGCACAATTCAACAACAAGGTGATTCAAAGTGCTTTACAGAGACATTAGAAACAAAAACAAATAAAAAGTATGATTTAAAATTGATTAAAACAAGCAAACAAACAAACTAACTAAACACACACATTTCACACCTGTTTGCGCGATCTGAACCCTTATCGTAAGGGGAGCTACCAGTCCTTCTGTGGACGAGCTACTTTCTATTTTAAATTCCCTGAATTTAAAGTACTCTCTAGACCCAGTCTAGACCCAGCTGGGGAGCTACCCAGAGCTCTAATCCCACTTAACAAACAAACAAACAAAACAGTATATAAAATTAAAACAGATAAAATCAGAAATAGATAAGATCAGTAGTTAGTGTAAGTTTTGAAATTTAAGCTTAAAAGTGTGGATTTGGTATTTTATTCAAATGCAGCTGAGAACAGGTGAGTCTTCAACCTGGATTTAAATAAACTGAGTGTTTCAGCTGATCTGAGGCTTTCTGGGAGTTTGTTCCAGATATAAGGAGCATAAAAGCTGAATGCAGCTTCTCCGTGTCTGGTTCTGACTCTGGGAACTGATAAAACACCGGATCCAGATGACCTGAGGGATCTGGAAGGTTCATACTGGGTCAGGAGGTCACTGATGTATTTTGGTCCTAAACCATTCAGAGCTTTATAGGCCAGCATTAGAACTTTAAAGTCTATCCTCTGACGGACAGGCAGCCAGTGTAAAGACCTCAGAGCTGGACTGATGTGGTCCACTTTTTTGGTCTTAGTGAGGACTCGAGCAGCAGAGTTCTGAATGAGCTGTAGTTGTCTGACTGATTTTTTAGGTAGACCTGTAAAGATGCTGTTACAGTAATCAAGCCTACTAAAAATAAATGCATGGACTAGTTTTTCCAGGTCCTGTTGAGACATCAGATCTTTTATCCTTGAAATATTCTTGAGGTGATAGTAAGCTGACTTTGTTATTGTCTTAATGTGTTTTTCTAAGTTTAGGTCTGCATCCATCACTACACCCAAATTTCTCGCCTGGTTTGTGGTTTTTAGATGTATAGATTGAAGTTCTCTGGTGACCTGTAATCGTTTTTCTTTGGCGCCAAAGACTATTACCTCAGTTTTGTTTTTGTTTAGTTGGAGAAAATTGTGGCACAACCAGTCATTAATTTCCTCAATGCATTTACCAAGAGCCTGTACAGGGCCTCGGTCTCCTGGTGACATTGTGATATATATTTGTGTGTCATCTGCATAGCTGTGGTAGTTTATTTTGTTGTTCTTTATAATCTGTGCCAGTGGGAGCATGTAAATGTTAAACAGAGGGGGTCCCAAGATGGAACCTTGGGGAACTCCACATGTGATACTTGTCTGCTCAGATGTGAAGTTACCTATTGATACAAAGTATTTCCTGTTTTCTACGTATGTTTTGAACCAGTTTAGTACAGTTCCTGAGAGACCTGCCCAGTTCTCCAGTCGTTTGAGTAATATGTTGTGGTCAACTGTATCAAATGCTGCACTGAGATCCAGCAAAACTAGGACTGACATTTTTCCACTGTCTGTGTTCAGACATATGTCATTAAACACTTTGGTCAGAGCGGTTTCAGTGCTGTGGTTCTGTCTAAAACCTGACTGGAAGGCATCGTAGCAGTTATTCTGTTTTAAGAAGTAACTGAGCTGTTGAGAAACTGCTTTTTCAATGATCTTACTTAAAAATGGGAGATTTGAGATCGGCCTGTAGTTTTTCATTTGTGTCTTGTCAAGATTGTCCTTTTTCAGTATAGGTTTGATTACAGCAGTTTTTAGTGGCTCTGGAAACACACCTGACATTAAGGAAAAGTTGACGATCTGTAACAGGTCTGACTCTAAAGTCTTTGAGACCTTTTTGAAAAAACTTGTTGGCAGGACATCTAAACAGCAAGAGGAGGAGTTCAGTTGACCTAAGATGTCCTCCAGGTCTTTGCTGTTAATCAGGTGAAAGTGTTTGATGGTGTTTAAACAGTTTTTCGGTGGACACAGTACATATCCTGGATCTGCTGTTGATGTACCAACTGCTTGTCTAATCTTTTGGATTTTGTCTGTGAAGAATTTGGCAAAGTCATTGCAGGCCATGGTTGAATGAAGTTCAGCTGCCACTGACACAGGAGGGTTTGTTAGCGTGTCAACTGTAGAAAATAAGACCCGAGCATTATGGCTGTTTTTAGTGATGATGTCAGAGAAGTAGGACCTTCTTGCATTCCTCAGTTGTAAATTATAATTGTGAAGTTTCTCTTTATAGATGTCATAATGAACCTGGAGGTTTGTTTTTCTCGATCTGCGCTCAGCTTTCCTACACTCTCTTTTTTCATTTTTCACCAGTGTGGAGTTTCTCCATGGAGACTTTTTCCTTCCAGAGATAACCTTCACCTTAATGGGGGCAATAGTATCCATTACATTTAACATTTTTGCATTAAAGCTATTGACGAGCTCATTGACTGAACCTCTGGACAGGTCAGGTGTTAATGGGAAGACCTGGTTAAAGATCTCACTACTGTGTTCAGTTATACACCGTTTTGTGATCACTGCTGTTGATATTTTTGTGTGGGCTGAGATTTTACTTTCAAAGAAAACACAGTAATGATCAGACAGGCCCACATCAGACACAGTAACCTTTGAAATGCTCAGGCTCTTGGAGATCAGTAGGTCAAGAGTGTGTCCTCTATTATGTGTGGCCTCTGTTACATGCTGAGTCAGCCCAAAGTTGCCCAGAGTGTTACTCAGGTCTTTAGTCCCTTTGTCCTGAGGGTTGTCCACATGGATGTTAAAATCCCCAACAATAATTACACAGTCGAAATCAACACAGATCACAGACAGCAGTTCACTGAGGTCATTAAAAAAGTCTGTGCAGTATTTGGGAGGCCTGTAAACATTAAGAAACACAACTTTGGATGGGGCCTTCAGCTGTAAAGCCACATATTCAAAAGACTGAAAACTTCCAGGAGATAGCTGCTTACATTGAAATGATTCATTAAATAAGACAGCAACCCCTCCTCCTCTCCTGCTCGCCCTGGCCTCACTGATAAAACTGTAGTTAGGAGGGGTCGTCTCGATGAGAACAGCTCCACTGTTACTTTGGTCCAACCAAGTTTCAGTTAAAAACATAAAATCAAGGCTGTGCTCAGTGATTAAATCATTAATTAAAAATGTTTTCCCAGCTAGAGATCTAATGTTTAATAAAGCCAACTTAAGTGTTTTAGAGGCATTACTTGTCCCCTCGTGTTTGGGAGCAGTCTGTGGCACACAAGGTATGTTTACTATATTTAAAGATATTTTAGAGTGCAGCTCTCTGTGTTTTGACCAGGCCACATGTTTCCTTCTGTCACCTAAAAGTACAGAGATTTTAAAACCTTCTAGTAAACAGGGTCCCAGCTTCTCCTGGGAAAAGTCACCACTGCCATAATCCTCGCAGCCCGGACCCTCCACACATCACACATCAGACTGCGGAGACAAAGCATGAAGGTGGTAAGGAGGAACTAAGGGGGGCGAGGCTGGGCAATGTGACTTCGATTGCTCTGTTGAGGGTGGGGCTCGGTGGCGAACCTTTGGCTGCTTTGGTGGGGGTTTATGGGGGACAAAGAGGGATTGGGCCGGGGGGTAGATCTGAGCCCAGCATTGACCCGCTCCATCATCTCTTCAGTGAATTTCAGGTGTGGGGAGGAGGGAGAAAGGGAGGGGGAGGAGGGTGATGGGGGTGATGGCCTGTCAGGGGTTTGGGGGACTGGGGAAGATCCTGGTCCTGGTCGTTGGTGTTGTTGAGAGAGTTGGAGGCAAATAGGGACCCCTCTTCTTGCCTCTTCTTGCCTCAGATGTCTCTCCTTTCTGAGGCTCTTCCCGGGTGGGGGCAGATGGAGCTCCTCCTCAAGGTTTCTGCTGGGCTTTGTCTGTTCTTGGAGTACTGTTTGTTCCTCTTTATGAGATAACTCCTCGTTTATCTCAGCCTTGGCACCAAGCACAGATGGATGACGTATGGAATAAAACAAGTTGGAGGTGAACAGTTTCACCCCTGACTTGTTAAAATTAAATCCATTTGCTTTAAACAGATGCCTGCGTTCCCAAAAAATATTAAAGTTGTTGATAAAATGCACTGAGTGGTCAGCACATGCTGACCACTCAGATTTTGACTTATTCAGTGTAAACAACTGAATAAGTCAAAATCATCACCTCTCCACCACTGTGCTTGGAAGTTGATATGAAGTGTTGAGTTGATATTCTTTGTTTGGTTTTCACCAAATCTCCCACGATGCATTATGTCTGTTTTGTCTGTCCAAAGGACATTGTTATAAGATTCTTGTGGTTTGTCCCCATGTAATTTGCAAACCTTAGCCATGCTCTCATGTCCTTTTTAAAAAGAAGAGGCTTTCTACTGGCAACCTTTCCAAACAAGACATACTTGTTCAATCTTGTACTGTCATGAACCTTAGCATTTAACACGCTAACTGAGGTTTGTAGAGTCTGAGGTCTTGTCCCAAATTCAACCTAAGATCTCATCGTGCAAACTCACAGAAACTGCAAGAAATCGAAGAGCAACTTGCTGAGAAGACTGGCATTGTGGTTAACACATATTTCAATGTTCCAGACCAGCAAACTGCCAAAACGTCTGCCTCTATAGAGAGAGTCAAACTTGATTAGCATTGTACCCCTACAGAGCAAAATGGTAAAGTGAACATCAGATATAGCATAAAGGACAGATGTAGCTTGTCAGTCACCAGCCATTAGCCAATGAGCATACCCTGGATAAGCCTCCATTCTGAAATTTAGAAAGGAAAAGTATCCAGTATGACCAATATTTACAAAACATATTTAATATGTTATTTAGTAAGACCCCACGTGAGTGATTTCAAGAAAGTGATTATAAAGATCAAGCCTGTCAAGGCTTCTTAATTCTCTTTTTTGCAACCACAAAGATCACAACCTGGTGGCTCTTACAAGAATGTAGGAGCCTCTCTGGAACATAACTTATTTTCAGTTTGTAGTTGTAACGTGAAGTAAACGGCAATGCTCTGCACTGTGGTTAATTTGATAAAGAGAACAGTACATGAAAGTAGCTATGGCCAAGTAGTAACCTCTTAAATGTATGCATATAAAGGTAGCAACTGTCTTGTATTCCCAGAGAACTGGTCTTAATTAGTTTAGAATAATGAACTACAGCTCGCCTCATTCTGTCTCATTACAGAAACAGTGTTTGGCAGAGTTCGCCTTCTTTTGTGTTGATTAGTTAACAGTCAGTGAGTGATCAATAATGGCACTTGAAGGATAGAGTCATCAGTCTACACACTCGATTCATGGTGGCATCTGGAGATCTTTGTGCGTGTGTGCATTTGTAATGCGACTGAGTGAGAATGTTTACCGTTTCGGAGTGCTTTTTAGATTTCTGCAGTATATCCTCGCAAAGACAAACGATAGAATGAAAGATGAGGAAACACCTGTCACAAGTCCTTGTCCAGTCAGAAAAAAGCAGATTTAACTGTTCCTGCTTGTCTACAGTCAACAATTGCTTTTCTTGATTACTGTCAAGTCTAAATATCAGTGACAAGCCCATTTGACCTCCAGCTCTATTTCCTCATCTAGCTAATTTCTTTTTCATCAGCAAGTCCTCAAACACTTTTCCCCCCCTCAAACACTTATTGTTGAGAAAACATGACAGAAGCATGTGCACCATTTTCCCCAATGATAAATTATGCAGCCAGCAGACTGGAAAATGGTAGTATGGCTTATTTATTGTTCAGAAGCCCTTGATAAGCAATCAGGTACACATTACAGTGGTGGCTGTGGGGGTGTATTTGTTGTCATTCTTCAGGAAACATAATAGACTGTATATAAAAGATGGACTTAGCCACCCTGATGTCACCCTTAATATTGTGTGTGTGTGTGTGTGTGTGTCTGTCTGTCTGTCTGTCTGTCTGTCTGTGTCATGGACAAGAGTGAGGAGGCTAAATTATCAGCTAACATTAGCATGCTTAGTGATTAGTAATGGTCATGCATATATTGTGTATGCATTACACAGACAGCAAGTTTGTTATTTGTGCTAACATACAGATAGATTTGTAGACCTTCACTGGAAAACTACAGTAGATACTTGGATATGCTTTTAATGCTGTTAATTTTCCAATAATTGCATTAAAAATTGGTGATCCTTAGTAGATAGTCTGGGTATATACTCCATGTAGTATCCACCTATCACCTGCCTAACAACGCAAACAAAATAACTTAAACTAGTGAGTGATATAAAATTCACAACAGCTTTGCAGTCATGTTGAAAAAGTAAGTGCACCTCATTATTTCAGCAGATTATAAAAGGTTGTCAGACATTTGTTGTACAGCTTTCTTAATGATGTATCTGGATGAGGTCTGGGCTTTGACCTGGGTCATTGCAACGCCATGGTTCTTTTCTTTTTCAGTAATTCTGTTTTAGATTTGTTGCTCTTATAGGGATCATTGTCCTGTTAAATGACCCACTTTCAGCCAAGCTTTCACCGTAAGCCAGATGGCTTCACGTTTGACACTAGAATACTTTTGATATACAGAGAAGTTCATGGTTGAGTGATTGAATGCAGGTCCTGTGGCTGTAAAATCACACAAAATCATCACCTCTCCATTACTGTGCTTGACAGTTGATATGAGGTGTCTGTGCTGATATGCAGTGTTTGGTTATCACTGTGCATTATAGTCAAAGATCCCAATTTTGGTCTTGTCTGTCCAAAAAAAAAATCCATTGTTCCAGACGTCTTGTGGTTTGTTTTGATGCAAGTTTCCAAACCTAAGCCGTGCTGCCATATTTTTTTTTTTCGGAGCGAAGAGGCTTTCGGTCCTTATCAGTTAATCAAGTGCATTTGATTAGCAGCACTACTGAAGCAATGACGATGTTCCTTAGATCCTTTCGAATCCCCATTAGAAAGAAATGCAGTTTAATTTTCAGTCTTATAGGTTACGGCTTGTGCATAAGCGACCATGGTGAGCAGCTTAAAATTGGAAGTAAACCTTTATGAACTGCTATACATAAACACTGGTATATACATTTGTGCATATGTATAATGTATAGCAAAGCACACAAATAATTATGCTAACAGGTAAAATGTAAGAAAAAGCAGAAAAGCTGAATCTCTCGGCTTTCTCTTTAAACCTCTAAGAGAGATTAAACATGCACAGAGGAAGGGCAACAACATGAGATAATCCTGTACAACTCACTGAAGGGCAAAATAATGTCAGAATCAAATTTGTCCTTTTTGAAAGCTAAGCTGCTGCCCAAAAATAATAGCAATCCTTGAACCAGGGGAAAAAAATCTGCTGTCTTCCCTATCACTGTTCGGCTTTTGTTATATCTGTCCGAAGCTATATTTTGGGGGGAATAGTGAAGCTGCCGCTCAGTAAACAGAGTATAGATGACTCTAAAAAGGGCTGTTCATCAATAGCAAGGTGGCACCATGTTTCTCACTGTTGACGTCTGCAACTCTTCAGCTGGTGCTGCATTTCTCTTTGTGTTGCCCCTGCTTGTCTGGCAGCTAGCTGACGATAACAGATGGTGGGCATTACTAAATTACTGACTTCATCTCAGCGTAAAATGAATTCATATCCGGCCTCTTCACGAGGCATTTTCACTGTGGGGAGAGACAGGCACAACGGTGAGGAGGAGGAGGAGGAGGAAAAAGACAGGGAGGCATTCAACAAAATGTTTCTCCACTGGGCTTCAAGCAGAACTCCTTTCCGCCCTATCCATCTCTCTGACACATACACAAAGCTCTGCACAAACGCACACACAAACACACAAGCACAGGGCTTAGGAGCTGTGCTGCGTTTCACTTTTATGGGTCAGAAAACTGGAGTGCTGATTTAGTCATTATTTATGACTGGACACAGTATTTCTAAGATTAGGGAGGAAACAGAAAAGAGGCACATAGCTCTGCAGCAATCTGCAAACAGCAAGCATGTTAAAGAGTGACTGATGTTGGACATCAAACTCATCTCCATGTGGGACTTTGCTGTTATATGATGCCATTTGTCCACTCTTATTTGCTTAGAAGTTTGCTCCCAGAAGTGTTTCCACACGTCTATATTTAGCCGAACGTGTTTACCTCTGCAGGTTTGGTTCAGCGTTTAGATGTGGTCCTAATGTGTTATGATGCTTCTGTTCCATGTGATTTAATCCAAAATACTATAAGTTACAGGACACTGTGAATCAAAGCAATCTGTAGAGCATATTTGTATATCATTTTTTTATAGTGTCAGTTTCTTTACCACACCTTGAGGTAAATGATAAGAGCGTCTATGGATCTGAATGTGTCAGTGTCTCTCTGTCTTTGAGCTTTGTAAAGAAAAGGTCAGATGAAGTTGAAGTACCACTGATGCACCACTAGAGGCTGTCCTGTTCCTATCTAGGAATGAGGTGCAATATCTTAGGCAAAGGCTGAAATGTGTATTGTTCTGAAAGTGGGCTCTGCAGGGACTGAAGGCCAGTTATACAAAGTGAGGTTAAATCAATGATACCAATGATGAAGGATGATGAAAAGAAAGTACAGAGACAGAGGGACAGAGAGAGGAATGCAGAGCCACAGACAAGATGAAGCATGTTGCCTTAAAGGCAAAGAGGCCAAAAGAGAAAGGCTTGATCAGAACCAGAGGTGGATAATTGAAAAGTATGTTATGTAATAAAAGATGAATAGCGTTCCCAGGAGACAATGTAGGGAGCATATGACCCGGCCTACTCGAGAGAGGCCTGATAAGTACAGCTGAACTGACAGACTCTCTACTTTTTGATGATTGGTTCTGTTTAAGGTTTACTGTTACTGCTAATGTTTGCTCTCATCATTGTGCAAAAGCTATGGCAACTTGGCCCTTTTTAAAAACTTTTTCATTCACTGCTGATATTCAGGTTTATATTCATTAAACATGTGTTTTGTGTGTGTCAGGCCCTTAACATTTTACATCTGTGTTATGCTGATTGCATAACAAAATTGCTTAACCCACTTAGTCACAGAGTGGCAGGAGCCAATCCCAGCTGACACAGGGTAACATTCTGAGGCAATAGGATGCACTTTCCTGTTTGCTGTTTGCTATAAATCCACACCACATTTAGGTGTTAGCATCAGCAGCCTTCTTAAATCTTCACTTTAATCCAATTGGATCAAATTATTGGAATGGTACCCAGTCATATACAAAGTCTTAAGGCCAATGTGTGACCCACCTGCCACTGGGACCCAAACATCAATACAAAACCAGTACATTTCAGAAAAGTGTTAAATCATAAATGTTAACTCAATTTTTACATAAATATATTTATACAAATATGTAACTGTAATTACTTTTGAGTAATTTCAAGCAGAATTTCTGTTATTACTGCAGTCTAAGGAGCTTGCAAAGAAAAGCGTCTGGACTTCTTTAAGTTGCTTGAAGACGTTTCACCTCTCATCCGAGAAGCTTCTTCAGTTCGAACAGAACAGAACAGAACAGAACAGAACACCTTCTCAGATGAGAGGTGAAATGTCTTCAAGCAACTTAAAGAAGTCCAGATGCGTTTCTTTGCAAGCTCCTTTGACAACGATGACCTGGATGACTGATAACCTTCACAGACATGTTATTACTGCAGCCTATCTGCATTGCCTTCCCAGCCCACCAGGGGGCTCTGCACCAAATTTTTGGAATCACTGCTTTAACCTATTTGTCATTCAGCTTAAAGAAACCTAAAATCTTCCAGAATTCCAGCAGACATGAAAAAAATGATTATGCAGAAATCTACACTGAGAAGTAAATGGACTAGTATCGGTACTATTTTAGCTTTCTGCTCAATTTCAGCACTCAAAGCACTTTTTGCTAGAAGTCATGTTCACCTAATCTCACACTCATATTCACACAAAGCTTTTATCCATACCTAATATTTTTTATTTAACATTTATACACATACACAATCCAATGATTGCATCGGAGGCAAGTCATTGCCCAAGGATTCTTTAAGATATGGACAGGTAGAGTAGGGATCCATCTACCAACCTTTTGATTAGTAGCTAAGTCGCATGACATTTTTACGAATTGCACGGTGAGGAACTGACTTTAAAATTATAATTTTTTAAACATAAGATGGCTTTGTTTATCTAGCATGGAAAGGGAATAAATGACTTAAATGTTTATCCCATTGGCTACTAACCATATCTTTCCTTTAGACATTGATACTGGTATCCACACATCTCTGTTGTTGACATCTTTGACTTTACAGTCCTGCAAAGCCATAGATAGTATAAAAATAGCTATAGCTTTAGCTAATGAGCCCATCGTGGATAATCTTTCTTTATAGCCATTAAAAAGAAGCTAGCTTTAAGGCTTTAACCTGAAACTATGCTCATCTTTTATGTCTTTGCTTGTAACTAGAGTAATGTTGCTGAAAGGTATTCTGGGAAATGTGTGATAGGAAGTGAATAAAATTCAACTGATTAACTACTGGCAGTAGATAAAAATGGATTATTTTGATAAGTGCATTTTTATGTTTGTGACAAGCTGTTTATTTTCAAATAAGCAAATATGCCAGCACTTATCTGGCTTCAGCTTCTGAGATGTTTCCTTATTAAATATGATGGCATTGGATTAAGGTTCATCACATATGCATAACAGATGCACACACAAAATCATTGGCAGAATAATGCATAATAAAATTGTGGTTGGTTGCAGATTGATATCAGCGAAGCAAAAATGATACTAAAGTGCTTTGGGAATTCTAACTGGATGCTGAGGTCTCATACTATGAAAAGAGGCTTTGGTTGTTCAGTGTTATAGGTTTTGAGACCTGAGTAATCACATTTCACAATCATATAACTCATCTGTCTGGATGTCTTTCTGCAACATGACACTGATGGTTTATGCTTAGTGTGTGTTGAGATTAAGGTAATAAGGTGGCAAATTGTCAGTAAATGGCTAGTTTGTCAGTTAACATTTTTAAAAAGCTGATAATAACACAATCCTGCATCAAGAAGATGAAATTATTTTCCAGGTAGCAAGGCTGGTTTTTGAGCTGTCAATGAAAAGCCTCAACATTATGCTCACAACCCATTGCACCCAAAAGACAAAGCCGTCATCCATTTCAAAGAATGGAATGGGTCCTTTCTCATGATGCCTATAAAAAGAAAAGTAGGTCTCAGCAGATTTTTCTCAGTGAGCCTAGATCCAAGCAACTCAGCCGCTTCCTTTGGCAGATCCAAATCTTATAGCTGAGTGAATAAGTGGTTGACAGATGAGGTACTAGAAGAAGAATCTTCAAAATCCCCATCACTAGAATGGTGTCCATGTGGAAACAAAACGGCATCACTCTTTTCTACCTTCCCCTAGTTTACTTAAGCTGAATATGATATACTGTAGGTCTCACGGCTGATGACAGATTAGGGTAATCAATCATTCATTTTTGGAACTGTATCCAAAAATATTGACTCAACAGAAGTAGCATTCATAAAAGGGTTTCTGTGCCTCCTTCTGTACTACTTTTCCCTTAAATCATGTTTACAATTGCCTCTTGTGAGAAAAAATGTGAGCGATAGAACAAAACGGGTGCTGTTTTTGAAATCCGCCACTCAAAATTAGTAAAGATTTAGAATTAGTGTTAGATGTCATACAGCAAATGTGATGCAGGGCGGTTTAATCAGCACATAAACAGATCATTACTGCAGAAGACACACCATAGAGGGGTTTCTTTGTAATGACTGGTGACAGAAACACAGGTTCACACATCAACACAACACAACCACCCACAACTCAACAAAGCATGCCTCTGTGCTGCTGTTATTCCTGTACATTCCACAGAAAAAAGAAGGAAAAAAAAAAGGTTTCTGTTGTCTCTTCTAAACTTTGCTTTTTCAGTTGGATCCACTCTGCAAGATGTTTCCGGCTGAAGCGCTTTTAACCACCCCAACCATAAGCACTGAAATCTCACGGGGTGCTCTGACATATTGTTCTTTGATGTAAAAAAAAAAAACGTGAAGAAGGGCTGCAGTTTATCTCTCAGTTCAGAGGTGGGTTGGGAATAGGAAATGACATGTCTCTGATTGTTGGGTTGCTCGGAGTTGAACATGGCAGCTCTGCGTTCATCTGTGAGAGGGAAGAGCGATTGTGCATTATTAATGCGGGCCGTCTGAAGAGACAAAATGTCGAGATTATATACAGACAGGGAACGATTTAAACTCTCACTGATGAGGGCGCAAGACGTTGTGAAAAGGGTTGTATGCTGCACAGTTATTTCCATGTGATCCAAATTTTGCAGTTCAAATTCCCTTATTTGAATTTTCATATAGTTATCTTTCCCTCTGAAATGAGCAGGACTGTTGCAATCAGCTTTGTGCCGCCTGCCTTTCTATTTCTATGGATTCATTTTTGTTGTCAAGGACATATTTTAGCTGTCATAATTAACCAATTAAATTTGACTCATCTGGTGGATTTCATTCAGTACTTTAAGTAGATTTCTCAATATTTTGCACACATGCTTCTGAATCTGAAATAACAGCCAACACCCAGCGGTGAGAGCACTTGAGCTCAAAAATAATACTACCATCCTTCAGTCAAATTTTAAAACAGCCTTTCCTCATGTTGTTTTCAAAATGATGGTCCACTGCAAAGAAAGAAAAAGAAGGAAACAGTCCCACTGACATATGTAGTGTTAGTTAACAAACTAAGTTTCTGCTCATCCAGGTTATATTTGTCCTTTGATCCATTACAGTGCCAGGGTTGTTTCCAGAGTTCATCACAAACTGAAATTGCTTTCCTTTTCTTTCCACTGACCTGTTGAGATTTCCTGAATAGAACTGAGCCCCCAATCACCATCACACCTTCCTTTCTTCCTCCCCTGATCTATTTCCTTCTTTTCTTCTTCTCCCCGCTCGCCTTTTTGACCCGTTGTCCTGTCGAATGGCTTCGGCCAGCTGAAGCGTAACATTACATCAGCAACCTTGCCTCTTGTGTGACACACGAGCTCAGGTCACGGCTGTGCAGACCGAGCTGAAATGAGTTGCATTGACTAGGATGTCTGTGTTTCAACCTTGTTATGCTCAGAAGCCGGGCTCTCAGTCTTCGCCTGAAGGGCCTATTATCTTTATGGTTTAAAATCTTTTCAGTAGCCTCGCTATTTGTCTAAGAAGCGTAATTACTTACTAGAAACACAAAGCTACACATCCCTACAAATTAGTTTACCAGCAGACATCTAATGCCAAAGTAGAAAGCTGTATCCACCTAAGGTGAAGAAATAAGGTTGAGAAGTTTCCGATACTGAATTCATTTCCATTTTTCTTACCCACAAAGTTAGTAAGGTAAAGTGAAAGCTGGAGAGAAGGGAGCATAAACACTGTTACAACAGATTAAATATAAACAACACAAACAAGGTAAGACAACTGTGCGCATTACACAAGAGTATATACAATATGCAGCATAAACAGGGAAGAGTTTCAAAACAAGTACGAACTGTACTTGTTTTGGAGGCAGACATATATATCAAGACTGCCATTGTACAGGTTTCCTAAACTGATTTAAATTTACCACATCTAATGGGCTCTGACTGCTGTCAAGTTTTATAAAGCAGGAAGCGGCGGTGAAATTTAGAAGTTTTAGTCATAACTCAGGAAAATGCCATACAGTTTGCTGATTTCTGCTCATAGATAGTATAAAAAGTTTAATTGTGGCAAATTTCTGTAAACTTAAGCGTTTTAGTTTGTTGGTTGCATAACTTAGACCACACATTGTATAAACTCTGACACACTTTTTTAAGGCTCTAGTTCTGGAAGTTAATTTCATCTTAAAATCTGAATTGATGTTTAAGAAAATCCTTATCTGAAGATTTTATAGTCATGACCATAATTTTTTTTTTTTACATCAAAAACAAATGAAGAGGAATGGGGAGTATAAGACTGCGTGCATAATTGATTTAAGTTGTGAAGGAACTGCTCATCCCATAACTAATTCAAAATCCCAGATTTTACAGCAAATAGCTTCCAAGTTTAGCCAGTTTAATCCTTTTCATTATCATAGTGATAATGGTGGCCTAAGGTTTATGGGTTTAAGTCTTCCAACAAATTTGTTGCCGCTTGAATATAGGGGCCAAGATGTGCATTGCTATTCCACCTATATTATTTACATTGATATATGTTCATTAATATGCACTGTGCTTTTTAAAGGGATACGTTCAAATTCAAACCTAATCTTGTTTTATATATGTGGCTAGAGAGTGGCCGCATATGTAGTAAGTTACTTTTGATTTAAAGATCACTAATAGCACCTTCAAACTATAAATGACAATTTAATATTAATACATCAGTATGTATATTTTTATTAAGTCCAACAATTTTATATCCACTTCAAAGAAAGTTCCACTTGCATCAGCTAAAGGAGGCTAACTACAGATAACAGAGGCTAACTGCAGCAGAAACAGCAGCTCTTATGGTCAGAAAAGTTCAGGACATGCTCAGCAACTCACCTCAGAATCTCAAAATAAGTACGAACGTATCTGATGTATCACTTCTGTCCGATGACAGATGACAGGAGTGAGTTTCATTTTTAAAGAATTATAAACTAAAAACACCCGGATGCATTTTGGTTTGACAAATCAGAGAAGCTTGAAAAAAGATTTTTTTTAAAAAAGCATGTCGGTGGAGAAAATGCACCTAAATTGTATTCAATTTTGTTCGAATAAGGAAAACACATCCTGTAATAGTGTTACTCATATAGGCACACAGACACAATGATGTTGTACTTTGCAGTCATAGATCTTGCATTTCTTCTTTTTTATCAAAAATTGATTTTTTTCCCCCCCAAGTTTTCGCTTTCTCTCTCTTTCTCTCACTCACTTTGAAATCTATTAATAGAACTTTATTTACACCTACTGGCACTCAGCTCATATCTGTGCTTACATGTGGCATGCAGACGGCAGGGACACATATTATGACTCACAGTCTGTAACAAATGAGCTCAGCTCTTTTTATTTGTTTTGAATCCATACAGCCTTTACTGCACATTGTGAGGCCGTGACTTTGCTCATGATAAATTCACCTCCCTGTACGTGTGTGAAGAATTGCTCTCAGATATGAACCGAAGGAAAAAATGCTCGTTTTTATTTTCAACCACGAATATTGCTTTTCTGTGGCTCCAGAGATGTATGGGCTTAAAGGGGAGCTGCCTGGGCAAAAAAAAAAATAATTTCAAGGAAGGATTCCCTGATGCTGTTTGTGAAAAGACTGATGCAGATAGATAGCTTATTACATAGCTTGGTAAACTGTCCAAAACATGTTACGGAGGACGGTTCTGCTGGGAAACTTTGGATACTGGCTTTCATGTTGATATTACTTTGACACGTACCACTCACCTAAATATACTGCAGATGTCCACATGGAAACCACATTCCCTGCCTGTAGTGGCCTTCTGCAGCAAGACTGTGTCTCCTTCCTTCCTCCCCAAACTGCAAAATACGACACAGGTGTTGACCTGTCCTCTGAATTCTCCAGGTTCCAATCTGATCAAGTATGAAGGCTGTGGGTCTCAAAGGATCCAGTGCCAATTTCCCATCACCAGATGGCCATGTCCATGCACACCAGAGGTCAGAGCTGTTTTGGCAGAACAAAGAGGATGTCACATTAGGGCTGGGCGATATTTTACTTATTTATGTCAGTTGAACAACTGTGAATTCATCTTTTTTTAACTGACAGTGGCATTTGGCAGCTTTTAACATATCAGTAGAAGTTCCCACTTGTGCGTAATAATTAGAATTTTTAATGGGACAGTAGTGTCATCATGTTCTAGCCAATAAAAGTAACAGATCCTTGGAGTCTATTTTTCCAGTATTTAATGCAAAAATGTAGCAATTCACCAAGTGCACAGATCATTAAGGGGAGAGCCATTATTGGTTTCATTAATGAATGTGGTTGGCAACTGTATCTGACTAGTGGAACTACTTGGTTAGGTAGTGTCTGTGTTTTTAGGAATGTTCCTAACTAAGTAAAGTGACCCATAACCATCTGTTTAATGGCCATAATGACAGCTGTTCAAGTTCTTTAAATTCTAAGGAAAGTGCTTCCTTGATTACTTCCTTTAGGAGAAGATAGTCTGGATTTCCCTTTGTGAAAGGAATGGTAACAATGCCATCCTACAGTTCCACAGTGCCACAATCTGTTTTGAATTTTTAAGAGCGGCCTGTTAAACCAACAGCTGCAATCAAATTGTCTTTTTGTCCAGATGTTGTCTCTCCAAATCAAGATTAAGACCATCTGGAATAACCTAACCCTAACCATCTGTTACCAGTTGTATTGCCAGAGTTTTGGATCATCCTTCATTAATTATTACTTCAGATCAGCTGGGATCGACTCCAGCCACCACACTCCTAAAGCTGGAAAACTGAATAAGTAAATAAGTGATGGTCGCAAAAAGCTTTAGCAAGAAGGAGTAAAGAAATTACACTGGATCCTGTCATTAGCATTAATATTCTTCACTCAATATGGTCATTTATATCACCTTCATTAAATAACATTAGAACACTCTGGAGTGAGGCAAGATTTTGGAGTCCATATTTAGGGCATGGTAGTTTCAATATGAAGGACACCTGCCTCCTGATTGTTAAGGAGTTTAGTGTAAGTGCAGTCTCTGCAAACTGCAGTGCCCTCTACCTAAGTTCTTATAGATTTTCCTTAACATCTTTCTTTGACCTCATGAAGTCTGCTGTTGAGGCCGAGGAAAAGTCATTAGGTACAGGAGGTGGGAGGTAATTTCCTGGACTATTCAGCTGTACCCTGTCTTTATCGGGTCTTCCTTGCTTTCCTTCTTGCCTACCACATTTGCTTTGTTTGTGTTGCTTTGTTTTCTTATTTTGTTAATTAGTTAGTTTTCCTCCCACTAGCTTGTAGCAGTTTTTGTTGTACTGTTTAAAATCCTTTCATTTAACTTCCTGCTTTAAGTCCTTTCTTCATGTCAGCTATTGGTTGCTTTGTGACATATGTGACTTTTACACTCAGGGGTTATGCTTATAACAGTCTGTGTTACAGCCTGTGTACAACTCCCCAAGTTTAGCTCAACACAATATGCAAACTAAACCAACAAAACACACCAAAAAGTCTGAAGGCTGATGTAGCTTCTTTTTTTTTTTTCGCCCAACAGGTTGCCCAACACCTATTCACATATTTTGACACAGCAGCCTGACAGCTTTCTTGTCCATTTCCCTCTGAGACTGTCTTGAATGGCCATTGTTGGAGTGTATTTTGCTGTTACAAATGTTAGTCATGCAAGTTTAATCCTGTCAATAAATACATACTTATCACTGCTCTCTGGCACAGATAACATTTCTTTCCTGAAAGCAGCTCCTGCCCTCAAGGAAAACTGCAAGTTGATGGCCAGACTGTGGCATTTTTAATATTAGAAATTAACAAATGTAAAATCTTCTTTTCACATTGTGTGATTATATTTGAGCTCCAGGGTGACATTTTCCAAAATCAGGATGCATAAATGCTTCTTACAGTGCTTGTTAGCATCTGACTCTAAAATGTTGGATATCGGAGCGTCCTTGAACACAGCACCAAGGAGAGTTGGCAGAATGGCTCCTTCTGGCAAGAGTATTACTAGACTAGTATAAGATAATCAAGGCAATAAAAAAGGCAGGATTACATTTTCATACTAAATTAAATGCATGCCAATTTCAGTCTAGAATGTCTAAAATAATTATACAAAGGTGTGCTTTTGATAATGCTTGGCATTAATACAAAGCATATCCAAGGGATGGTGTAACTAAGGAATAACATTAGGGAGATAAGAGAGCTATTCTCTTGTGCTTTAAGGGTTTGGTTCTCTGCAAAGGTCAAATTAGTGGCATGATATTGCATTTAAATCCTTTGCCATGGAGTCTTAAAATTAGACAGTTATTAACTAGTTATGGTGTCCTCTATGTGTGGTACAAGTGGTTTCAGGGGACTTCGATTTGTAAATGAGCTTTGTGCAGCCTGAGTCTGCAGGAGTTGGATCATTACACTGCTGACACTCCCATGTGACAAGCGTTTGGCTTGTGTCAGCACAATTTCTGAAGCAATGAATGAAAGCTTGAAACACACAGGGACAAAGAGGCACATGTGCAACTTTCACATTATTTTTTCATGCAAACCCACTTTGAAGCTTAAATCTCTCTGACCGCCTCTGATCTCTGACAGGAAAAAAATTTAGACATTAATGACAATTTGTGCCGCAGTGGTTGTATTCCTTCTTAAGCAGCACTCTATTACTTCTTAAGCATCATCTAACAGGATGGTCGGGTAAACCACCTTACCACTTCTATACCAGTGGTTTTCTCCCCAAGAGCTACTAAGCCGAGCATTCACTTTACAGCGATGAGTCTTTCAAAAGTGTCACTTTCCTATTGTTTCCTATTCATTTCCCCTCCTCTTCCCCTTTCTGGTGCTCTCTTCTTGCTCTGCCCCTCCCTGCCTGTCTTTCTGTGCCCTGTATCCTCTCTCTCTCTCTCACTAAAGCCCTATCTTTATCTTCCCTCATTCTCTCTTGTCAAACAGACAAGTAGAGGCCTCCCTAGTGTTCTCCCCTCCATGCAGTAGTTTGTCTTTTTGGCTCCATCTAATCCATTAGTAATCCATTTCAGGGGCTGTCAGCCACATAGAAGCTGCAGAATGCAGCCTGCACGGTTTATCTGACACAGTTTGTCAGCCCTGCACTGACCGGTGAAGGCCTTGAATGGAGCTCCAGCAGCAGTTAGAAAAAGTCTGAAATATACACACTGCTGATGAATACTGTAATGTCCTATATGTCAATGTAAAGAAGATAGAAGAGGCATCTTTTGGGGGTGGGGTTGTTCCAAGCAAAAATGTACTGAAGGTGTTTTTGGGTTTGGGGAAAAGGAACATTTTCTTCTTTGCAGCCACTTGTTCTGTGATTTTTCACATTTACTTTGTGACTTTTTAGTTCTTGTTAATTTTTATTTTTTTCTATTTCTCTCTCTAGTAGCTAAAAGTAGCTGCTAAGGTACAAAGGATTTTTTTTTCAGAGATACACAAGTAACGTGCTTCCTTGCAATAGATCCAGAAAGGACAAGATAACTTAAAAAGCAAGCAAAACAAACAAACCAAAAAAGTTTCCTTGTTGAAATCATAAACTATCAAACACAATTTTCCAACTCATTAAACCCATGGTTTCTTCTACTGCAGCCTTCATTTGATACAGACACTTTTGCTTATGGTGACTGCCAGCCAGCGCCTGCTAGCTTGCTACAGTTGGCTGCAACTGACAATGCAGTCTGTGAGACGACTGCATGGCTCTTCTTTACTTGCTGCCGCTGTTTCACTGCAGTTTCGAAAGTCAGCGACATGCATGGTGGTGTCCTTAAGGCAACTGACTCCAGAGAATGAAGACAAATTCGATGAGCCATTATCCAGTAATTACAGCAAGAGTGACTCCTGCTCAGCCAAACGTTGCGTAGCTTTGCTGTAAAGTTTCACGGAAGGTGAACCAATGCTTCCCTATTATTCATTTTAAATGGTAAATTAACTGCATTCATATGGCACATCCTCAAAGTTTACTCACTCACACACACATTAATTCTCTATCTTATTCAAACAAATCAGGCAGCATTTTAGACCACAGGCACTAAAAGAAGTCTTTGAATGTATACTCTTTGTTTTTCACATATAAAACAATGTTAGCGCTCATCCGTGTGGGATCCTGCCTTTATACACAGACTAATCCCAGCTGTTCTAACATGTAAGCTTGCTTGGTAAGCAGAGGTTTGTGAAGCTTTAGATTCCAGGTTGTAATCCTAACTGAGTCAATTTAGCATACAGCTTATTATAAATTACAGGCTGTTTCTTGCAGAAAGCTGACATTCAGTGATATATTTCTCGCTGTTCTGTTTTGCATTTACAGTGCTTCCCAAAATGAATGCCGCTAAGCTCCACAGGCCACATTTTGCATAAGTTGTTTTGTGGCAGACTTTGGGCATAAGCTGAAAAGCATATTTTCTGTTCTTCTTGACTGGGACAGCATTTGTATTATAGACAGCATTTGGTTTGCATAAGTGTGTTTACTGCTGTTCGAAGGATTTTAATAAATATTGCAAACTGATTAAAGTGTGCTTTGTTGGTGTCACAATTAGCCTCAAGAGAGCCACTTATAAAAATTCAAAATTCAAATCAAAATCTGAAGTGTTAACACATCTACTTGCATAACATTATTAATATCCGGGCTTTCCAATATCAGCTGCTTAGGCTTTAATGATGACTGATATTGTTTTAAACATTTGCTCATGTGTAGGCAGGTGATGCAAATCTGATTGCTCTGAGTGAATGTGTGGGGGGTTTCATTAATGACTATGATCAAGTAGTTCCCAAGCGGGCAACTATTGCAGTTGTGCACACACCCACTCTTGTCCACACATAATTTGTGTCTCATCAGTTAATGTAGTTGAGGGGCACAAGCAGTTATCCTGCAATAGCGAGCATCTCCTCGGCTCATAGAGAATGTGAAGAGCCTCACCTCTTATGGATGCAGGCAATTTAATGATGACTGCAAAGGACATCAAAAGAAGATTTATCATATTTTATTGGCTCTGCCATTGTGAGAGATGAGTTCCTGACAAGGCTAAAATTATTATTATTATATAAGCTTCTGCTAAGATTAATCACGTCTGCAGCATCTGGAAAAAGTTATGAGAGAGCAAAACACATTGTAATGCTAAAATTATTTCTTTTTTGTTGATTTTATCTATCGTTCTAATAGTTATGTAATAGTTTGGATATCTAGTTTTTTGGCAGTTATGTTTATGTGGTTGTGACGTATTTTGTTTGCAGTTAGAGCAATTGCTTGAAATTCTTTGAACAAACCAGATTTGGTTAAATACACCCTCTGTACTGAAACGTTTCTCTGTCACTGGCTTTTATTTGAAAATGAAATTAGAACATTTTAATATGCTTGGATAAGACTTTAATAGTTGAATGAAATATTTGAACAAACATTTGTGGAAATGCTCATTTAGGTTCCGGGGGTGTGTCTACATGTATTCTTATGACGTTTGAAAGCGGATGAATCCCTGAAATGCCTCCTACACTTTTGACAGATGTATGGTTTCTCTAAAGCGTGGATTCGCTGATGTGTCTTCAGTTGGGATGACTGACTGAATCCCTTGTCACACTCATCACAATAGTATGGCTTCTCTCCTGTGTGGATCCGCTTCAGATGTGATGACATACTGAAACCCTTTCCACACTGATCCCAGGAGTAGGGCTTTTCTTCAGTGTGGGTATGCTCATGTACGTTCAAACTATATGAGTGAAGCTCTTGTTACACTCATAACAGAAGTAGGTTTTCTCTCCTCTGTGAATACGCTGATGACGCTTCAGATTTGATGACTGACTAAAGCACTTGTCACACTCATTGCAGGAGTTGAAATAAACTAACAAAAGCCTAAACTGGGGAAAGCTAAACATAGGAACACAAGATACTTAGAAAAAGCAAAATAGAAACCTGAAGGAACCTGGGACTTGGAAACCACGAGGAGAGAAGCAGATGACGCAACAAGGAACAAAGGAAAACACACACAATATACACAACAGGAGGGACACACAGCTGAACCTAATCTGACATGATGAGACAAAGGGGAAGCAGTTGCTGTCAAAAAGCTACAAAAGGCAGATTGCAATGGAAACACCGTCTCCAGGTGGAAGTGATACGCCTCCTGCTGTCAGACCTGCAGGTATCAGGCTTGTGATGTTCTCCTTTATCTTATAGTGGACAGAAATTATTTTTTGGAGTGGCACAAATAATTTGTGTGACTAAGTATTTGATGCAGATTGTTCTGTAAATAGTTTGAAATGTTTATACAAAGCTGTACATCTTCAGTGCTGGCATTATGTACACACCTACCCATACGGAAAAGAAATAGTAAAAACTTATATGTGATTACTCATGAAAGTGGCCACTTTCATGAGTAAATCATATAAGGCTTACATGATTTACTCATGAAAGTCGCCACTTTCGCATTACTTTCATACATTGTTTTAGTAAGTATCCAAAACATACAAGTTTCATTATATAATTTTTCAAGGGATCTTATATCTGTTTTCACACTTATATGCTTTTCATACAAGTTTCACACAAGACAGATACAAACTTTATAAGATTTATATATATCTTTTCCATATGGGTATACTCTCAGCTGCAGTCTTAAGATCTAAAATCAGGTACTTACTTATCAGGACACCCCACTGTGGTTTAGCACTAATGGCTGAATAAACAATTTAGCACTGATTGTTCCCTCAGCAGCATCTCATACAGAGGTGTCGAATTACCTCAGTTCACCCTCCATCACCCCACTACACTCCCACATCATCTATATCTCCAAACTCCTCTCACTCATTAGCTTAAGCTCTCTAATCGTACTGATAAGGGTTAGCATCATGAAATTTAAATAAGTTAATTTGCTGCTCATAAAGACTCTCCCGGCGTGCGTTGCCTCTGAGCAGACAGTGAAAGCTAAACTTGGCCTGCGAATTTCCCTGGCCTCCATTAGGGCCTGTTAATGTGCGGGCCATTCTGCAGTGTTTGGAGACAGAGGGACTTAAGGTTGTTTTTGTTTACATACAGTTGCTGGGAAGTACGGATTGTAATGGCTCTGGGTGTGGCAGCTGCTTTATAAATGGAAAAGGCTGGTGGGCTGTCTAGGCAGACAGTGGTTTGCTGGTGGAGCAGCTGTACTGTCTGTGATAGAGAAAACGTCAAGCTCAGCAGCCACCGAAGAGCTAACTAGCTGCCACGGGCTACTTCAAAAATGATATTCGAACATCCGATGGGGCCAGCGCTGGGCCTTCACAGGAAACCCTCAAGGGTGGAAACGGCCAAGAGATTCTGGAGGGTGAGTGATGAAAATGAGTGTTTGAGTATGGAAGTGAGTCTGTATGCCGTGTAAAAAGAATGCAGCTGGGTAGAGGATATAAAGAGCATCGCTGTTGAAGAGAATTTTGCAATCGATTGTAGAGTTCTGCAAGAAGCCTTTGTAACAGCTGGAGCAGCAGATCTGCATCCTACTAACTTAAACACTGAAACTATGCATGCTGCTGCTTCGAAGAGATTAAAAGAGATCTGTCTGCTCTTTGTGTACATCATCCGTTTTCTATGTTATCATTTGAGAGGGGAAGGACGGGTTGCTGGTGTTTCAAAGAATAATCACTGCTGTGCATGTTCCTTAAATATCTCTACGTCTCCTTAAAAAGCTTTATTGTTGTCTAGAGAGCCATCCCGTCTCCTTGATAAAGACTTGTCTTTATCGCTCCCAGCAAATCAGTCTAATGAGCCTGTAAAAGACCAACTTCTGGTCCCTTTGAAAAGTATCCCTCAGATCAAGCTCAGCCAGCCTCAAAGTTTGTCCATTTCTTTAAAGGTTATCCCAGGAGAGGTGGAAACCTAATGAAACTCAATCTCGTCTGGAGGTTGGATCAAAATGCTACATAGGGTGTTTGGAGCACCCGCTGGAGCCAGTCAATATTGCATTCCCTCAGGATGATGGCTTTAAAAGGGTAAAGAGAGACTCTTTCTGCTCAAAGTAGAGTGCTGAATACAGATTCATGTAGTTTAGGAAACTTAACTGGCTGCCTCGTTAGAATGGACTTAAATCAGGAGTGTGTCTTTATCCTCATCATCTCCCTTGCTTTGCTTTCTTTTCTCTCCAGCCCACATCAATCTTGCCTTCTTCCAATACCCAGAGGCTTTCCCTTCAATTTAATCTCTATCACTCATCGTGTGCGCAAGCTCAACTCTCTCCATCACACACTGCCGACCTTTACTCTCCACTATTTGATTTGCACTATGTCGTGCTCCACCCCACTTGACTCCACTCTGTTGAGTGTCAATCAAGACAGGTCTGCATGGACAACAGGCTGTGCACTCCAGCTCAGACCTCTTTAGTGCTTTTGTAATGCGCACAGTTAGCGTTCTTACAAATTCTTTTCTTTTTCAACAGAGTGCCTTTCATCCCGTGAAAGGGACAGGTACCCTGGCAACCTGCTTCACCTTTCTTTACAAAACCATACAATTTCCTGTTTTCCTTCCCAAAATTAAACTTTGCCAATGTCTATAGAACACAAAATGGGGTCTGAAACAAATCTTTTATCAACACGTGGTGAACTCTGTATTCAGAATCAGAATAAGTATCATGTACACCTACTGTGGTTGTGTTTTACTCACAATTTAAGATTACATACATGGCTTCCTGCATCAAACTCTAACAAAAGCCCATGAAGTTTCTTCTCTGTTTTTATTCACTAATGTCTTTATCATCTTTCCTTTCAAGTTTTTTTTATGATAAGCTATTACATTAAGCATTTTCTTTACCTTTTCATGTATTGTCCATGTACTTTTTTGTTACACCTTCCTCATGTTTACAAGTAAAGTTCAGCATGACTCCTAAAAAGTCAGTTTTTTTTTTAAAGCTGCCCTAATCAACATTTTTCTATTTATAATGGATTGAAGGTTTATCTGAAATCTGATGCTTGTTGCTTGTAGTGAGAAAAGCCACAGAGAATTATTGCCCTGCTCAGCACTTACCCTGAGCTGCAGAGTGCTTGTTCCTGTCTTTCAGCTCATTGTGTTAGTTTTCTGGTCAACACCTCTGCTGTTTGGCTTCATCCTCAGCAATACGATGTGTTTTGTTGCTGCCTGCCGTGTCTGGATAGCCGACCACTAGTTGATCATTTTGGTGCTGAGCTCTCAGATTATATTTGGTGGAGACCAACAAAACGCTGGTAAAGTCAGCCTGAAGTGTTCTGAGTTGCAAAAAATGTAGTGCCTTAACCCAAAAACATCAAAAAACAGTCAAACAAAGTCATCTTCTTCAAATCTGCCAACAACAAACATCATTATCTATTCCAGGCTGACCCAGTTTTGATGTGGAGGATTATCGTTGGTAATGAGAGATGGATAAGGCAATGACCCAGAGACTAAAACAAGTTCAAGTTGAAGACTGAAAACCAGAAAGCGGTGCATTATTTAAGGCGTATGTACGTTGCAAGGCATTTCGTTTTACAACACAATGCACTGAAAATAGAGCTTTTTGCACAGTCAGTACAATTGTCTCTGATCACAAGCCCCACACATTAGATTTACCACCTGCTGCCCTGCTTTGGTGAGATCCAGCACTTATCACAGATGCACAAGTAGAAATGAAGGAAGCAGCCAAATCACTGTGAGGTGATGATCTTAAAGTTCGAGATCAGACAAATTTCCACCATTTATCTATGATACATGAGTTGTATGTGTGGTCTGCCTTACAGAGATTTTTGTTTGTTTGTTTGACTACAAAAACCAAAAATCCAATTTATGATTTTGTTTTTCCTTGAATGCGGTCGGTGCAGTGTTATTGATCATTCCACTTGGTTCAGGGTCTTAGCTCCTTAAATAGCCAGTTATTTAGTTGAAAGTCCATGTCAATAAAGATGAATAAAAGTCTTCAAGTTCCATTTGTAGTTCTAAATAGATTCCTGATAATTTGTGCAATACGGTGAAATGTTCGTCACACATTACAGCAAAGTGTGAAATGTGGTGAATCATGAGCCAGATGAGTTGAGTCTTTTCAGTCTATTCATCACAGCATACTTTTATTATCTTGAGACATTTCTCTTCTACTGGTATCTAGGTATCGTCATAGGCAAATTAATAATCAATGGTTATTACCACAGGGGGTTTTACAGTGGCCACCATATCCGAAGGCGTATGTTTGTTCATTTTTGACATGTCAGCATGAATTAAGACACATGAACTCTCATATATTGCTGTTCCAGCAAGCTTCTTTGTCCCTCTGGCAAAAAATAAGTCGGTGCATAGAATCCAAGTCATGTCAGGGTCAGTTGAGTAATCTGCACATACCAGCTTCACCCACTCCTTTCTACAGCACCAGCTAAAAACAGTTTAGTATCTAAAAGATAATTTTCCATTACCTTTGGTTATACTGTTACTGTTATACTATACAGTTTCTAAGGCAATCTGCAAGGCATTCCATGGTCATCCGAGTTCTCTTTTCCTTTTCTATTGAACTTAACGTTTGAAGAACTTTTGTTTATGTGTGCAGTTTGCAGACCTTCTCCTCAGACTTCCAGCAGAAAATATAAACAGAAGAGTTCATTCTGTACAATGCGTCTGATATCTCAGTCTTCTGTAGCCTTGAATGTGTCAACTAACAACTTAAAAAATAATGTTTTCTAGTATGTATAGAGGGCTGCAGGGTGGTTGTGTTTGTAGATGTACCATAACCAGGAGGTTACATGTTAAGTCCTCACTAGACGGTCTCTGTCAATTTTCTTTTTTTTCTTTTAAGATTAAAATGTAGATGCTGCCAATGTATCATTTCACATCATCTAGTCAGAAAGTTACAAAATCCACTGGGTTCCTGAGTAGCTCATGTATTGAACAGATTTGGTTTCATGTCATTAACACTGCAGTATTGTTGTGAACTCTGCTGCAGTGGATTTTGCATCTTAATTTGTCCTTGGTGTATTTCATCTTCTACACCTTTCAGTCAGCTCTTTTGTTGAAAAGTCAACATTTGTTTCCTTTTTGAACTTTTTCCCCACTTTATATATGATTTCTGATTATTGTATCTACCCCAAGAATTGTTACCTCAAAAGAGAAACAGTGTTCCTACCTGTCTGGATGTTGTGATTTTCTGCAAACTTGGCATTGTTCCTACCTACTCTGATGAACTGAACTACAGGAGTAAAAACACTGCAAAGTTTGAAAAGTCCAAACTTTCTAAATGATGTACAGTGTGTCTTAGTCCAGTGTAGAATGACAGTGTACTGTAAGCTGTGTTTGGGCAGGAGAAGCTGGTAGAGAAACCAGAGCGAGTGTGCTCAGTCAGCCTGTTCGGTAAGTCAATTAAATGTGGCATCAGATCTCTCACCCACTCTCGGCTTGTTACAGGAGACTGGTCAACTCTAAGTGATGTGTATGTCATAGCGTGGTGGATTGAAAATTGAAAATGGGAAAATTTGAAACTGTGGCCTGAACAAGATTCAGAATTTCCAGCTTTCTAAAAAAGCAAAGCAAGCACTGTTTTTATCACAGTCAACAGACTAATATTCTCTCAGATAGCATTCAGCAGATGATCTGAGACATACTGATTTGCAATTCCAACTTGTTTTTCACCATTTTTGTCCCCAGACGTATGCATTTTATGCCTGTCTGCTCCCTGTAATTTGACTGTGGCAGAGTCTGCCTTGTACCTTGTCTCGTGTTTTTTCATCAGCTCATAAAACAGGAACAATGCAGTTTTCCTCATTTATCAATGCCTCCGCTCCCCCTTCCTTCTTTTTCCTGCTCTTTCTTCTCTTTCGTTGGAGTGTTTGAGCTGACAGGATGGTATTGTGTGTCTGATTGTGGGAAATCTGTGGCAAATGTAATTTTATTATGTCACTGGTTTCCTCCTGTTCCTATGCAGAAGAAAAAAAAACCTCATGGTGGTTAAATGGAAGCATGTACATCACTTGTACCTTTATAAAAATAACTTGAAATGAATATACTCCTGCAACAATTAGTCAATTAATTAAACATTCAAACAGCAGAAAATTAGCAGCTTTTTAATTGGGAGATTGATTAGTCATTTAATGAGGCACTTGAGAGATTCTGCACATAATAAGCATAATTTGCAGATCATGGAGTGTACTTTTGTATCTTTTCATTAGAGCTTAATTCTCACAAAAAAATAGAGTATCTCGCGTTGATTTATTTGTAGTCATTCTTTGTTAAAAATACTGCAAGCAAGGTTTTAAGATGGATGGAATCAACCTGAACTGCGTTGGGGTACATTCAGTTAGTGAGTAATTAAATCTGATAGGCAGTTTAATACAAAATACTGTCAAGCAAGATGATTTTTCCTGTGCTGCCATGGAGACAGTAAGTACAAGGTCGAGCCTGCACACATCCTTTTTCCCTTTTCATCCCCGTGATGCCCTCATGTATGCAGATGTCAAATAAGTTCCAACTGCCGTACTTCAGCATCTAGCTAGCTTTACAGCACAACAAATATTAGCAAAAACAAAAACACTGTTTCGGTCCAGTTTGGCACACGATGCGTCTGCTAGCTAAATGTATAGTTGTTCTATTTACAGGTGACATTTGATAAACCAAATATTTTAGCTTCTTTTTCTTCTTTTCATTAATGTTCATGCATTTATCATGTTCTACTGAGGTTATCTGGTTATTTCATACAGAGAAATCACAACAATGGTAATTCAGTGTTATTCAGCAGCTAGGTTAGTAAATCCAGTCTTAACTGAGTGATTTTCAGTACTGTGGTAGAGTTTGCAGTAATGAACTATGCTTCACTGATGCAAACTTTGGCGCCCATGATCACTGCTAGGTTAGGTCCAGGGTTGCAGAATAGACATTTTATATATGAAAGCACTGGAATAATTCTTTAATTATAATGAAGAAAAGGTGGTATTTGTATATCTTCCAGGGGGAAAAGCTTTTAAGGTGTTACTTGTGGACAAAGATGAGAAACTTTAAGTTTATTTATGCGGTTTTGTCCTGTTAACCACTGAAATGAAAGATAATTTTGATGATGCTTAAAACTAATGCCCCAAATAAGTGCCCAGGTGCAAATGACAGCTAAGTGACAGAACTTGCTGTTAGATTATGTACAAGTTATTAGTTTAAAATTAAACTCAGCGAACCACAGCCTGTCCACAAAGAAAAGATTAATTTTGGAGTAATTTTTTTGACTGTAAGATGTAGGTGCAAGATTATTTACATATAAATTATTTATAGAACATTGGGCCACCATTAAGGCTACACAAGCAATTCAGGGGTAAACAACCACATCGCAAACCCATGTACATAATTGCAAGCATAATTGTGTAGTGTGCTCGCACTACACAGAAATGTAAACAAGTGCAAGCAGTACCTGTCTTAAATAGCACAGTATGCAAAGCGAGAGAGACATTTTCTCAAGGTGCACAGCTGCATTAATGAACTAAGAACACAGACACACACAGAGAGACACACACACACATACTGAGAAAGTGTGTGCAGACTATTCTCAACACATTTGGAATTTTCCAGAGATAATATTTTAACATTAGAACTGCCAATGGGGTCATATTGACCCCTTTGGATTTTACAAATACTGAAACGCCGATAAATTGAAACCCCATCATCTCAAATTTCATGACTTTCCTAAAGTTGGATCATTGGTCACATGGTCATTTTAAGTGAGTGGGGGATGAAGAGAAAAAAAGAGACCATGTCATTACAACCATTTTGAAAAATTAATTTAAAATAACCACTATCCCATGTTGCCTAGCAACACATATTATTTACACACATTTGACATGAAGGCTGGTATAACTTGTGCCAAAGCCAGCTACTGTAGATGTGATCGATATATAAATATATACGGGACTTGAGCTTGATAAAAGATGAATAATTACTGCAGGCTTGTACAGTCTTCCTCCCACTCACATCAGCTCTACTGTTAACCCTAACTACATAAGCTCAAAGAGGCATGGGGGTGCCAGTCTTCTCCAAAATCACGTCAGTTTCCATCATCTGGGGTCATGGTAGTTACATCTGCTTCTGTTATTACCAGAATCATTGGTAAGGACCCCCAGGGCCTGTCCATGAATGGTGCTTACATGTTTACATCACTGTGTAGTCAGTGCATGCTCTATTACCTTGGCGTTTAGCTACCAAACCTTACCCTGTGGAGCTATTGTAGCTTCCTCACAGCTAAAACATTCATCATGTATTAGCTGTAAGGGTTGCAGGATGGTGTTGTCCTTTTTCCCCCATTTGAGCCACAGGCCCATAATTCAGCTGATATCAGTCTGAGAATTAATGTGTACATGTAATTTATGACCCACTTAGACAGAGTTGGTGCTTTATAGCTTCATGCAGTATTTATGCACATTGTATATTCAACCTCACTCTCAGCATATGGTCAGATAAGGAACTCATCCTTATACCCAGTCTTTTGAGTATTGATGGAGATACAAGGAGATGCCAGACCTTGTAAAACATTTGGCTGCTCTGTAGAATTTTCTTTTTCTGAGCAAAGTACATGTCTTGAATCAAACTCTGCTCAGGTATTACTTGTACATCTGATTTTACTCTTTTTTTTTGCCATGAATTTAAGGGTGGAACACAGAGAAGACAAGCAAAGACCAGGATATTTATCAATTTAGGAATACTTGTTCTTCCCAGCACCCCAACACAAATCATGTCACGCTCATCTCATTCAAATTACTTCAACTTTATTGCTTTTTTATAATTAAATAAGGTGTCAAAATTGCTGCTCCCTTAAAAAAAGGGGGGGGAGGGGGTGCCCTTGCATGTACTTCATGCATGGGGCACATTTTTTTTGCCACCAGAAACTTTCTGGTTTTAGTCAAATTTGAGCTTGGTGTGGCTGCGTCCAGGTAAATGGCCCATATGGAGGCACGATCTGATATCGTCGTGTTGGTGTTGTTCCCACATCATCATGAAAATGTTGTTCCAGGTTCAACATTGCAAGTGACCAATCAGAATGTTGTGACGTCATACTTTTGCGACTTCGGGAAAAAACGCCGTAAAACAAAAAACTGTACTTAAGCTGCGAGAAACCGCCTCTGTCCGCCGATCAACGGACCCTGACCCTAACCCTGACCCTAACCCTTTAATAAACGGTAATCAGAATTGATATTGTCCTTGCAACATTGGAATTTCATAAATGCATGAATGGCTTGGCGTGCAAAAGAATAACGTCACAAGAATGTGATTGGTCACTTGCAATGTTGAACCTGGAACAACATTTTCATGATGATGAGGGAACAACACCAACACGACGATATCAGATCATCCCATATGGAGAGTGAAAGAGGAAAGCATCAGGTGAAATGCTGTCTAAAAATCTTCAGCTGAATCATCAGATAACACTGTAGCCAATTCTTTACCAGACTAAGTGGGGAACAGTTAATTGTGACTTTTAAGTGAACCAAATGATTTCTAATATGCACAGTGTGGTCAGTTCCACTGAAATTAATCTTGAAGCACATCAACTGTTGCGTTCTAGGACAAACCCTGTTCCTGTTACAAGTGCCAGTCATGGCTTACAAAAAGCTAAATCAGAGTCAAACAACAGCCGATGATTTCTATATTGCATCTGACCAAATCTGTTCCTTATGCACTTAATGGACTCTTTATTTGCATGCAACCAAAGCCTGCTCAAACACTGTTCTTTAGAACTCTGTAAACATTAATATAACCCTGTGTGTGTGTGCAGGACAAGTAAAGCCTCCAACAGTATTGAATCGTTTAGCTGACTTGCTTTATGCCTCTATCACCGTGCTTTCTCTTCCTGCATCTATGACTTTATAAACTCACCAGACAAGAAGACTCGGTCCTTTAAAGTACATGAATTTGCAGTCACTTAGCCTTGTGAGTGACACCTTAATGAAAACTAATTTAGATGTAACTCTAATGTGCAGCGTGCAGGTCTGAGACACAGCTTCTGCTGGTGTGCTCTTTTGAGAGTGATATTGCAGTGTCAAATGGTAGATGAGGTGGATGTCTGAGTGAAAAATAGGATCAGTGCATCCCCTTTATTATTCATGAGCAGGAGACTTTGGCCACTGCAGAGAAATTTATTAGAGGGCAACTCTTTCAACCTTTAAGCAGAGCACCACAGTCATTCAGGCTGTGAATCGTGCCTGGATTTCTTTCAGCAAAAATGAAAGTCTGGCTTTGTTTTTTGTTTTTTAAACTACAGATAGTAAGGGCAGTTCTTCCCAACTAATATTAGCATTTGATCATAACTTATATTTCTCTGATTATGAACTTTAAAAGGTTTGGGTAAATCAAAAGAGCCTTCTGTTTTTCACTGTCTAGGACAGAAACAGGAAAATCTCACAACAGGAGACATAAAGGGGGATATAAAGCATAAGTGAACAATGTCCATCAAAAATTGTAAAGTCTTGAATCTGTCCATTGTTTTTCCCCCACCTTATCCAGTTGCTGTCATGAGGCAAGAGGGGTACATCCTGGACAGTTTGCCAGTCTGTTCCTGGAATTATACACAGAGCCAGACTAGCATTTAGGGTCATTACACCTGAAACCAATTTAACCCAACATTCACATATTTTGTCTCTGATATAAAGGTGCAAATTCTGATTTTTTTAAATTTTATTTTAGTTCATGTACTAACAAAGTGGCTGGTCAGAAATGTGCTGTTGTTATATTAATCAGTGGACTGGCTATATCCAATTGATTTGAAATTCACACAATTTAAAGAAAACCATAGTTTAACATGATCTAAACCACACATTTTTTTTACTTTATTTGAACCGCTTCTAGCTTCTCTTGGCTTGATCTGGTTTAACTAACACTAATATGTAATTAAAGTGTAACTAATATGCAATGAGCAAATAGGTGTAATTAAGGGTGAATGGGGTGCAATTAAGGTGTAATAAAATTTTACTAGGACATGATTGAGGGATAAGTCAGAGTTCTGGGTTGCACATAGCTGTGCAGTGATGTGGGTAGGCTTTAAGTGACCACAACCAAAAAGATACAAGTTGTTTGAAAGATTAAATTATCCTTGAAGTTTGCAATACCTGTATGGATTATTTTCCTTTCAAAAGGCTAACAAGATTTTTTTTCATGAGCATCCTCCGTTAATGATTTCCATTCTTCTTCTGGCTGCTTTGATCATTTTCAAAAATCAAATTTGCTCGAGCAAGAGCACTTCTGAGATCATGATGTTCTCATCAGTGTGTACTGCATTTCTTTGTGAATATGTAACACACAGTCTCAGCAAGATCTGTGCAAAATGTGGATATCAGAAATTGATGAATCCCCAATTTTGCTGTTAGGCCCTCATTAGGCACTGTGCAGGAGCACAGATTTCAAGGATCTATACCACAGTAATCAGTGCAGATTAGAAGATTTAGCAAAAGCATTGTTAATATTTAATGAAGACCAAAGAACATATTGGTTTTATGCTGATCTAAAATGATTTGAGCCACTGTGGTGCATAGCCACACTAAGACTTAAAGACCTCTTTGTATGCACGGTCAGGAAAACTTACAAAGGAGACCTTTTATGTTGTAATCAAATATTTATATTATAATGGTCTGGATGACAAGGCCTCTTTCTTTCTCCAATGTTAATGGCATATTTGTCTGTTCCCCAACTTCTGTTATATGAAAATAAGACAAGCTGTAGAAAGTTGCAAAGCATATCGTGGGCAATGGCATGACACTTCCAAATATCTAGTTTACAATAGCAGCATGGCTCTTTGATGGGAACAATTTTATGAAAGGAGTTTTAGGAGAGTAGTGAGAAACAGCACTTTGTGTCGTGATCGCTTTTAAACCTCAGAGCATTCGATGTAGTCTGTTCTATTTTTATAATAATACACTGCAGGCTCCTTGTGTCCACATCACGGCTCTGTCATTTAATGTCAGCGTCAGCTGGGCAGTAGGAATAAATCGAAGCTCTGGAGAAGTTTGATTTGGAGTAATATGAGCTCACTCTGAGGGATGTGGGGGGGAAATGTGTGTGCAAATGTTTTGACTGGATTAAAGAAATATTTCACTAAAAATAACTTCTCAGTCATAATTAGGAGGGCCTTTTTTATTTTCATTTTGCTTTTCCCTTATAAAATACAAATATCTGCATTTTTGAGACCGCAGGACGATTAAGATTATTGTGACCATTTGAGAATGAACTTGCAATTTCATTGTCTTTCAGATAGTTGCTTCGAAGTTGGGGACCAGGTCACTCAAAGTGACTTGGTTGTGAGAGATGGCAATAAAAGGTCGATAGGGTTGATTCAGTCTGCTATCATTTTGTGATTAGATGGAGTCAAGTTGACAATTTAACTCCAAAATGACACAAGTGCTAGCCACTTTGTTTTTATATAGGAAGTGAATCAGTTATAATCTCTTTGTGATCAAAAGTGCGTGCCCAGCGGTTGAGGGTGTTGCAGGCTCAACCTCTTGGTTGCTGCAGCTCTCTTGGAATCTCTAAATGCGAAAAAAAATTCAGTCCAGTCTCTGGGTAACCACTGATTGTTGCTCTAGTGTGACTGAGTGATTATACAGGCTGAACTGAAAGAACTGAAAGTCATTAATGTCAAAAACCAATTGGTAAGAGCTGAAGCATCCTAGATGTGATGTCAGGAGTGTGCTTCTGTTTTAAATTTGTTCATTTTTAACATGACTTTTTCCCAAATTATTTTATGGTAAAAATAAATAAATAAATGGTATCACACTTTGCCTCTCCTTATAATTTGTTGAAATTAAAATCTAATAAATAGTCATTTAATTGCAACAAAATGTTAAAGTTCAAAATTTGAAAAAGAAAAAAAACCCTCATATAGCATAATACAATGGAAATATTTTCGTTTTCTTTCTTATTATATAGACCTTTGTTTAATAGCACCTCTACCCTAAGAACTGTGCACATGAACAGTCAGTTATCATGACAGTAAATCCACTAACACATTTGACTCCATTCAACTTTGATCCTTTAGCACAGCTGCAGTCTAAAAATTGAGGGTATAATATGTATGACTGGCTCAAAGCCTCCCAACAACGCCATTATGCACTCCTTCTTTGGCACCAGTGGCCACTAATTATTGCTGCAGCGCTGCAGCTTTGCATCCATTTGATGGAAAGGGGAGAGAGCAAGTGGGTGGTGGACTTCCTGTCTCTGTGGTGTAACTGAATCAACCTGCAAACTCTGGCTGATCATTTCCTCTCAAACCTATACTTGCCTTTAGTTACAGAAGGCTTTTTTCCCCCTTTATAAGCTCTAGATCACAGCTCCATGATGGCGTTTCCACAGTTACATAAATTATAAATTGTTGTTGTCAATCAAGAAGTGTCAAGTGTTTACAGTTAGGCTTGGGGAGAGTGGCATCCTATTGTGTTAGAACATGCATTTTCTTTTTTTTTTCTAATGTGATAAACAGCATGCTGCTTCAGGCACATTTGCTGTTAATATTTACATTTTCATTTCACTGAATTTTACAGGAAGCAGGAGTTATTTGGGCAAACCAACATGCCATCACCACATCTGCTAATCAGTCCCTGCAGCCTGTAACAGTTTTGCTTTTTCTGCTACTTTGTCATCTCTCCCAAAGTAAAATTCAAGCTGAAGTGTGACTGGTTTTACATACTGGAGGGATACATTGTGAATCACAGATAAACACTGGTTAGAGCAGTACTAGGAAGGAAACATATCTGCAGTACTGGAAATGCCCCACATGTGCACAAGGAGAAGGGGTTAAAGGACAAATTTACAATGGGTATTTAGATTCTTTTTTTAACTAATGCTAAAACTGTTCTAACTCTACTTATATATTTGATATTTTGCTCATTGTTTGAATTGATTAGAGAAGGCAATAATAAGCACAGCAGCATCAAATCTATATCCTCCAAACAATAAATAGAACACAAAGGACAGCCTCATCCATTTTCCATCTCCTCTCTTGCAATTGTTGTATATTAGTAATGAAAAGCATTTACCTTATCTGAAAGCCTAGCTATTCTCCCCAGATGCTAGCATCTTCACTCCCAACAGCTTGTATTTCTGCTCAGCAGGAACCAGCAAAGTCTCACAGGTCCTCATTGACACTTTGATCAGCCGAGCATGTGTTTGTTTTGATTTTCTTGTGATTTGACAGTCTGGGTGCACCGTCCCCCCCGTGGAAGCTCAGCATGCTTACTGACACGCAAGAAGCATTGGCATTTACAAAGTGTCCCTCTTATCAGACTGAAGTTGTCGTTTTACTTCCAAATACTAGATTTATGACCAACATTACAAGTATTATTTGGGGTGGGTTTGTGTTTGTTTGTTTTTTTTAACCTCCTCAAAGCTCAAACCAACCAAACTGTGATTTGACCCATGATGTGTTTTTCTGTCAACAGCCCAGGCACACACAGCAGGAAGTGTTAGCAAAAAGTGCTGGAAACTAATTGCTTGTTTTGTGGTGCTAATTGAACCAAAGGCAGAATATCAACTTTTCTGTTTCTCTTTACATTAAAAAGAAATATCTTCACTCGTCTCTGTTCCACTGAGGAAACACTCCAAAACTGTTATATCTGAAACATGGACGTGAATGGTGAGTAAGGATGTTTGTTTTCATACTGTATGTTTTCTGTCCCACTAGTGTCAGCTTTTATAGCCACAAGCATACCATAAGTACGTATCTACAAAAATACTGGTCTTCCTGCTTCAGCTTAAACCCTTAATTTCTTTAAACTACAAACTTTTGTGGCAACAGTCTAATGAAGACCTACTGTTGTCAGTGTGAATGTGCCCTTGGAATAACTTCCAATTCTGGGCCAGGCCTTGTTGTCAGACATTACCAATGTGTTTGCACCCATGCTCAAAGTCTTGTAAAAAACCTTCTCTGTAGAGTGCAGGCTGTTCTCTCAGAGTATTGATGGCAATAGCTTTTAGCAAAACGACCACATGAGTCCAATTGCGGTGTCCATATCCTTTCAACACCTGTTGTATTTTTCTCCTTAGGGTTGATTGTAGTACTTTGTCTTCTTAAATGCTTGACTCATAAATTTACAGTGGCCCAGAAGGACTGAAAAGTCTTCTATAGTTTGGATTGAGGAGAAGTTTGTAAAACAAAAGCATTGCTTCATCTGTATCAATTGTATTTTTATGGGCCTTATGTGGGACCATAAACTGCCTTTGTCCTAATTGAAAAGTCTGTCCGTGAACTCAAATCATGTTCTGTTACTTTAGAAACTCTGATAACGGTGTATTTCATGGAGCTTTCACTATTTTTTTCCTGTCTTGTTAAATGCTTTTCATTCTTTCCTCTGCCTCCTGATGTTAGACTTTGCTTTCCTGTCCTTAGCAGACCTGTCCTGTGCTCCGCGGAGCTCTGCCTACCGGGCCTGATATTTGTCGCAGAATGCATTTGCTCACGTATCCATTTCAAGTAAATTAGTGAGGCAGGTCTGGCCCTGGATGATCGGAAATCCTTCAGCAGCTCATGTCCCTTGCTGAGGAACAGTGGAAGGTCAAGTCATCCACCCCAGGCAATCGAGCAGCTGCCCTGTTGCTTGATAGTGGAACTACTTCTAGAGAGAGAGATAGAAAGAGCCGGCTCCAGGCAGTCAGAGATCCACTCTCTTTTGCCTTGCACCTCCCCTGTGATCTCTCTTGCAAACAAAGCAGGTCATTATGTTCAGCTTTACTGGGCAATGATTCAGCAATTAACCATTACAGCAAACATAATTTCACACGATTTTTCTCCAGCAGTCTGTAGAGCCTAGCTAAATGTATGGTAATAAATAACTCCTGCACAAAAGCTTGAAATCAAAAGAAGACTTTTAGTTTCACATTAACATGTTATGTTGGCTTGACCCAAAGGCCATTTATTGCTGTCTAAGAGTGATAACGCACAGTAGAAAATACTGACATAAAAAATGTATAAGCATTAAATTAAAGATGTGGGATGAAAAGCTTGGCTGAAGTTGCAGCCAATGGGATTGGTGCTTCTTTTTTTCCCCCTTTTTGCCTCTCATTTGTTTCTCAATGGCCTTAACATTCTTTGAAATGGATGCTTTACTAACACATTTCATGTAGACATGTGGTGTTTTACTTTCTGGCCTAAATCTTTAAAAGACTGCGGTTACGGCTGACTGTTCTCTCTTGCTTTCTAGCAGTGTTTTACATTTGTATTCCCCAAACTATATAAACTTGAGAAAATAAAGTTACATTAGACTAAATATATTCAAACATTGTTAAAGAAACCAATTTGAGACAATCTGAGATTTGTAAAATCCTGCATTGTTCTACTAGAAGCAGGAATGGGATGAGGGGTAGGGCTGCCACGATTAGTCGACTAGTCACGATTACGTCGACTACCAAAATCGGCGACGACTAATTTAATAGTTGACGCGTCGTTTGAAGCTTTGTAAGATCCTGAAAGACGCAGGAATAAGCAGTAGAAGTGTAATAATAGACTGAAACAGAAGATGGCAGCAGTACACGTACAAGGATGCCAGCTGCCGTGAAACCCCAAAGAAGAAGAAGCTGTCTTCTTCTTCCTCTTCTTTGGGGTACACAGCGGTATCCTAGCTGTGTACTTCAGGGGCCGCATTTGTAAGCCGATTACGTTACTGCGACGTACATTATTTTCAGGCGAGAATGTTGCTGTGTAAACTTCAAATATCTGCTCACTTTATCAAGACATCACATATTTGCATAAGTGCTGATTTACGAATAAATTCTTTACAAATCCTACCATGTGGATTCATGGATTTTTTTTCACATTCTGTCTCTCACAGTTGAAGTGTACCTCTGATGCAAATTACTGACCTCTGTCATCATTTTAAGTGGGGGAACTTGCACAATCGGTGGCTGACTAAATACTTTTTTGCCCCACTGTATAAGTCACTTAGATAACTTACAAATGTTATTGTTTTTTCAGTGTTTTATTTGTTCCTGAGTAAATCAGATTAAAGTTATAGTTTTCTCACAGCTGAATAAACGTCAAACAGAAAACTGATTAAACAGAAGTGTGAGATGGCAGAGTATTTACTCCAGTGTCCTGTTATATTTTAGATAGCAAGGAGCAGATGGCTGAGTTTATTAAACTCAACCGAGACAATCTGCTTAATAAACTATCATCTTGTCTTCCTTTTTAGTTTGCACATACCTTAAATACTTCAAGTTGTAAGCTAATGATAGTTATATAAGAGCAGATGCATGCTGGTGCAATAAGCTGTGTTTTACGTCCAATGCTCGATTAGTCAACTAATCACAAAAATAATCGGTGACTAGTCGACTATCAAAATAATCATTTGTGGCAGTCCTAATGACGGGTAGACTGTGATCAAAGCGGGATGAACAATGAACGGCATTTAAATGATGGTTATCTGCTACCACAGAGTCCGAAGAGTGCTAAGGAAATATCCCCCACACAGTTTTACCACCAGAACCATCACCCTGAACCTTTGATACAAGGCTGGTCGCTATCAGGTATTTACATCAAATTCAGATCATACTGTTCAAACGTGACAGCAAAAATCAACTCATCCAACCAGCCAACATTTTCTGATCTTCTGCAGCCCAATTTTGATGAACCTCTGTCAAATGTAGAGTGGTACCTGGTGTGGTCTTCTGCTGCTGTAGCCCATCTGCCTCAAGCTTTGATATGTTGTGCACTCAGAAATGCTCTTCTGCTTATCTTGGTTGTAATGAACTTGTCATGAACTAGTCTGGCCATTCTTCCCTCACCTCTAGCATTAACTCACTGGATGTTTTCTGTTTTTTTGACAATTGTCTGTAAATCCTAGAGATGGTTGTGCATGAAAATCCCAGTAGACCAGTTTCTGACATACACAGACCAGCCCATCTGGCAAACCATGCCACATTCGAAGTCTTTTTTTACTGTACATAGATATAGTTAGTAGTAGTACCTTTTTATCTCTTAATTTTAGCCAAATTTAGTGAATTATTATTTATTTTTAATTTCTAGTCTTATATCTCTTGGAGATATATATTTTTTTATATTCTTATAAATGCACCATGGGTGGCTTGGGGTGAAACGGCATTTCGGTATGCTGTATCCTGTGTATATTGTTGTACTGACAATAAAGACCTTGAATCTTGTATCTTAAAGCCACTTTAATGACCTTTCATCTCCATTCTGATGTTTGGTTCAAACTTGAGCAGCTCAGCCTAATCATGTACATGCCTCAAAGCATTGAGTTGCTGCATTATTGTGCAGTTGTACAACTGAACCTTACAAAGTGGCCATCAGAATGATAGGGCTCCCTCAGCTAGCTAGCTAAATAGAAAACTAAACTGTTAATTGGGCAAAAAAAGAGTGTATAGCCAGCTAAATGCATAAATTATCGTCTAGCTGGATTTTCGGGGTTATTTTCTTTTCACTTTGTCTTCCCTTCCTGTTACATTACCAAATGTGCAAGAAAAATTGTAAGTTGTTGTAAAGTTAGAAAAAGACAAAAAACCAAGAAGAAACATTTCAGAGGTCTTAAATGAATGCCACTTTTATGTAAATGTAAACTGGTCTATCTCTCTATATTTTTTCTTTTTTTTTTCTTTTTTCAATTTCATAACCCTGACATTAGTTCCCATTAATTCTGTGTGCAGTCTGTATGCATTGGTCTTCACCGGTATTCTGTTCAGAGTCGACAACTACAGCACAGAGTACTCTATTGGAAAAAGTCATTTTGAATATGCCTGCACGTACAAACTCTGTACTTTATAATCAACTCTATTCAGGCAGAATCCTTGTTATTAAAATCCCGTCATTACTGATATGCAGGGGGTTTTGACATTGAATCAGAAAAGCTTGATAAAAAGGGTGATTTTGATAACGAATCTCCGCCGTCGAGGTTATTTGGTTTGTCTTTGTCGGAACCCGCCCTCCTTACCCAGTTGCTTATCTTCTGTCTTAGGAGACGAGAAGTTTTAATGAGTTATTTTATTGCCTGCTTCGAGGAAGTATCCCCCTGCTAGCAATCTCACCTTTAATATTTCAAATCATCCTCAGCTCACCCTCACACAAAAGAATACTCTGTGGGTATAAGCAGCTTATCGGGACTACCTTTACCTCTATAATTACCTCTTAAATCAGCTTGTGATCTAGGCTGATCTGTCCCATCTTCAAAACTTCAGGCGAAATGGCTGACTTTTAAATTGAATGGTATAGATCTGTTTTGACTCTTGCTTCTGGGACGCAGACAGAAATGTGTTTGCTCACTTTACTTTTTCCATTCTCTTATGTTTTCATTTTTTTCATTTTTTTTTCTTTTTTGAGGCTGGTTGTTGTTGCTGCTCGGAGGGATTTGTCAAGTAGAGTATGATTGTCAACACCTATAAAAGAAGATCCAGTTCCTCCCTGGGCATCAGCGGGCCCACCTCCGGGTCTTAAACTTTCATTGTTGTTCACTTTTTATTTGTCTCTTTACAGCACTGGCACACACTATACAAATGTCAAACACCTCTTCAGTGTGTGGCATATGTTCATAAACTCTCTGTATTTAAATTTCCCCTGGGCACAAGTGCGCTACCTGTCAAAAAAAACTTTTTTAGCATAACCATCTATTCTTCTCCTGGCTGGGTAAGAGAGCACCCCACCAAGCTCCACTTCTATCTCAGTGCCACCATGCACCGCTGGTCCTATTAGAAACCCAAGGGCATGGCTAACAGAGCACAGAGGCACAGGCAGTGACAAATTCACAACAAAGCTTTTCTGTGAGGAATGAAACAAGCATGGAGGTTGAAGGAATGAGGGGCAAGTGAGGGAGAAAAAGAGAGAGACCTGGTGTGATGAAAGGACATGTGGCCCACTGTGACAAATGTTCTCCCAACTTGTGATTTATCATGGTCTAGAGACTAAGAGAGCAACGCAGGCAGCAGCTACAGCTCAACCACTGCAGTTACAAATAACTTCTCTGTATTATTTATTTATTTATTTATGTTTTGCTTTTGCTTGCTCTTTTTTACTAATTTATTTATTTATCTGAGTATATAAAATGGTTTTATCATCACATTTTAACACGGGTCACTCTTTTTCTTAAAGCCTTGAGCTATTTTGTGGGAAACTTTATATTATCGTAATGCCCTGTGGGACAAAGGCATTGTTTACATTATTTTGGACTCACAGCTCTATTTCTCATTCAGGCAGAAACTGCTGAAGCGCACAGTTCGCTAGCTTATTGTTTATTGAATAAGCTTTAATAGAGCACACTGACATAGCACTTCAGAAGTTTGCATAGAATTAAGAGGCGGGCTGCGTATGCGTGTGTGAGAAAGGCTTTTTTTTTTTCAGAAAAATGTGCCACTTTGTCCAGTTTTTTGCAAGCCTTTATGGCTTTATGGCCCAAAACTGAAGCAGTTATGAGCATATTTGTGTTCCTTAAGAGAATGGTTAAACCAAAAAGGTGTTGCATTTCCTTTGATTGATACTGTTTTTCAGAGTAGATCTGTTGCTATTATTTAGAAAGGAAAAGAGTGGTAATTGAAAAATGTTAAGAGAAAAATCAATTTGGTATAACAGAAACATTATTTCTTTTGGGGGTTTTTTTGGTTTTTTTTACCTTTTTGTGATTTCTTGTTTGAGTCTGAATCCAAATATTGGAAACATTTACAGTAAATATCAGACCCTATTGAGCTTCAGTTTGGTTTGTGGTGTCACTGAGGGTGTATTTTTTTAAATAAAAGTCTCAGAAATATTATTTCATTTAGAGGAAAAGAAGATCAAGCTTTAATAGGAATGATGTTTTTTGTAGCACAAATGAATGAAAAGGCACTGTAATTATTATATGCTTACACATGAGTCAGAATGACTCGCTCTTTCAAGAGAATCATGTCCTTTTTTATCACTCTAGCTTTTGCTTTCTTCTTCGTGTTCAGTTAGTTTATCATGGAGAACAACATGTTCCATCTGAGGAAATTACAGGGTGTACTGAGGTCATTGCTGATTACTCCAATTTCTCTGCTACTCTCCACACACTTTGCACAAAAGCTAGTCCATCTAAAAACAATGTCAGTTTGATAGCAAAGCTGCATTTATTCTGTGAGTTATTGTACTGAAGAAAAAACAAAGATCCACTCGTGTTTGACTTGAATATCTAATTTATGCTTGTTTGCATTCCACAAAATACAATCAAATATTTCTTCAGGATGACAACCACCCCATGCGTACTGCCAAGTTATAAGTCATTTAATCAGTCGGAGATTACATGGAGACACAAAAGATAATGAGACAGCCTAAATCCACAGAAGACCCCGAATGAGTTCTTCGTAACGCTTGGAACAGCGTTCCTGCCAATAATCTTGAAAACTGTACACAGTCATGAATTCTAATTAGTAATACTTAAATAAGACTTAAAAAAAAAAAGCGTGTGCAGAAAATAACTGAATTTTGTTCTAAAAAGTGCTCAAGGTAGTACATGATAGAGCCCAATGCATGTTGGATTTTTCAGTTTGATACTGATATTTAGTGAAATGAAATTCCAACATATGTCAACCGATACTTTTGTGTCTTTCAGATGCATGTATTATAAAATGATTTACCTAACATGTTTATTGGAGTTATTTATCCACTCATTTATGATCTATCTATCTCTGCTTGTTGTTGCATTTTTGGACAAACTGCAACATTAACAATTACAATGTGGTTTAATGCGTTTGTGCTGTTTCATCTTTACTTTTAATTTTCATTCATTGGTCTTTATAAATCCTGATACCTGTACAGCAAATAGCTAATCAGTCAGGCTGTAGTAAGCTTACAATTAAGATAAGGTACTCCTATCCTGCTTCATACAACTAAATAACTTCAAGTGGCACATTTGTCTACTTTTATTATTTACTTTGTTCTCTGTGTTTTTATAAAAGCGTTGCCGATTAGAATGTTGCCTGTGTCGAGGGTAAGTGTAATAAGTTAAAGCTTGAAAGCTTTTCAGTCAATAATTTGTGTTTTTCCTGTTTAATTTAGTTCTTTGTTAATTTATTGTGCAGAACCAGGCTCAGGGAGGGGCGCCCGTATGCTGCGACCAGTTGGGGTGAGGGGCAAGTGTTATACTTTCACGCATGCTAAAACAAAAAGCAGAAATCAGATTGCGTTGCTTAAAACAATTTTTAAAGTGCATATGAAGAAAAGCTAATACACCCTTACAGGCACACAAAATATATCTTAGATTTCTATTTTAAGTTACTTGACAACTGATAAATAGGAGTGCAATTTCTTCCGAAAGTGTCCCCACTTTACTTCAAAAACTTTACACAATTTTAGTTTCTTTACTCCCTTCTTTGCTTTTGAAAACTGTCCGCCGGTAGTCCACGAAACAGTTCAGTGCTGCAATTGCAAATAATGAGTGGTAATTTTAAAGAAACTGCCATGCAAGAATGAATCCTTTCCAGTCAAATCAATTTATAATAATGATAGGACACTGATGACATTTGATGCTTGTTCGAGATCATTTCCTCAAAGGCTGGGACTGTAACTTCTCTGGTGAAAAAAAAGCAGGAGAAAGCTATTGTGCTGGTATTTTTCTCTCCAGGTTCCCACTTCCTGGAGAAAGGAGTCCTGGATGTGGCTGTGAAATGCGCTGTCGGAGCTGTCCATTAAGTGGTGCTGAAATCTATTTCAGCACATAGAGGCTTTTGATGGCGTCTGGATCAGTGCTGGGAGCTGTCCTTTTGCCTGGTGCTGAAGTGTGTTATAGTGTGGTGGCTTTTTTTAACAGACCTCTAAATGTGTTAGCACAGGTGCTGGTAGTGTGTTGTTACTCTGCGTGTAGCAGAAAGTGTTGGTTCTTGAAAATGTGAAATGATGTGCTGCTGAAGAAGCACTTGCTATCACCTGAAAGAGCAAGTGAAAAAGTGCTAATCACAGCTGTTTTGAGAGTGTATGTATGTATGAATGTATGTCTGTATGGATGGATGTTAGAAAGTTATTCAGAGTCAGATCAGTTTTCCAATCATGCAAAACACAAGGCACTGATTTAAAGCAATCCTGAGGGAGCCCATTGCAATGCATTAGAAAACCGCTTCTTTCATGACAGTGTAAGCTTTCAAAAACAAGATGATGTCCATGCTGCACCTGCTAGACTATGCTATTAGCATATATTAGCTCTGTGTGGAAAAGACAGGACAGTGAAGCAGAGTAACTTTAACAAGGACATAGAAACGCAATTGCATGGCCAAGGAACGAAACTAATGAAAGCCCACTTTATTATTACAGGAAGTGCAGACACAGAAAAGTATTTTCCTGAACCTCCGACCTTTGGCCTGACCTGGAAAAGAAGCGTATAATAGTTTGGCAGGTTTGGTTATGGCAATAAAATTTTAATTTTGCTGTCTTTGGAGTGATTTTCAGAAACCGTGTTAGATGCAGGTTAGCAAGCGACACAGCTTCTAGCACTTGTGATCCATTCTCAAGGTGGTTTAGCCAGTAGACCTGCCATTAGGGATGGGTATCGTTTAGGTTTTATCCGATACCGGTGCCAAACCGGTACTTTTGAAACGGTGCCGGTGCTTAAATGGTGCTCAAAACAGTGCTTAAAGAATGGAGAACACAAAATTGGTCCAAAAACCTCTCATGTTCAGCTGTTTTTTTGTAAAAAGATAACAATGTTAGCCTTTTCTGCAGCTATAGGGGATTTATGGCATCACTCTTGGCTGGAAACAGTGCTTAAACAATAGAAAAAACACAAACTTTGTCCAAAAACCTCTCATGTTTAACTGTTTTCCACTTTTTCTTTGGTCATTTTAGCCATTTTGGCCAGGGTGAAGGGAGTATCTGCCATCAAACAAGAGACAGCCGCATGTAACTATGATGATGTTTGCTAGTTCACCTTACATGCATTAATTTAATAACATGGTTAGCCTACTCAACGTAAATTACACACGAACAACATTAGGCTACTCACGCAGAGAAGAACGGCTGCTGCTGCCGTCATCATCCGTCATCATTTCTGCTACACTGGCAGGGCTAGGGGCCAGGACTCTCCTCTTCGGGTTTTTGGGGGATGCTGCTAACTCCGGGTCCGATAACTGGCACCACACCCGCAGTAGATGTGCACGGTGTGAGGTCTCGCAGCAAGCTATCAAATACGGCGCATTTTTTGGTTTTAAAAAACCCCCACTATGCATCGCCAGGTGTTTCATCGGATTTGAGGTGTTACCTCCTTTGACAGTATCATGGTATCACCTTAAAGCACTGCTCTGCTCTAAAAGAACGTACCTACCTGGACCTGCCTACTATCCTCGGAAACGTAAGATGATTGGCCAGAATCTAAAGTGTATCACAGCTCAGGAAAAAAAGCACCGAAATGTGCGCTGCTTTTTTGGTCTGGTTACTACCGTTTATGTCAGAACCGGTGGCACCGGTTCTGATACCCATCCCTACCTGGCATCATTTAAAGGTTTTATGTGGCTCCAAAAGGGAAGTAAGGATTGGATGAAACATGTTCAAACTTACGGTACTCACTTGAAATAATTGCTTTAAATAAAGTTGCTGCTTGATAGGGGATTTTTAAAAATGTCTAGCTAAAGTCTAATCTGCTTATTTTATTTTATCCACATCAGCAGCAGACTAATCAAAGACAGCAGAAACCTCTGTGTTCAGCAGTGTTTCAATTGATTTTCTCATATGTTCTTTCTTGGTTCTGGACCTCATCTCTGCCTCATGCAATCCAGCCACTTCTTCACTTTAGCTGCGTATTTACATGTGCAGTTTCTCAGTGTGGTTGTGTGTAGATTATTTATACAAGAAATGGTCCATTGCTGTCAAAAGGATGAAGTTGTTTTAAATATCTTTTTCACATTATAGGCTCTGATTATTCTGTAAGTTTCCACATCTCAGTACTACAATGTTTCAGAGTCAACTATTAATAGCAGACCTGTAGTAGATTTACTGCTTCAGGAGCCTTGAGGTAGATATACTTTTTGCCCAAAGTGATGATATAAGCAGCTCATCTGAAGTAGATGAGCTGGAATCAGGCAGTGAATATCATAAATGATCCTACTCTGTAAGTTTAGTTGCTGATATAGCTTGGTCTCTCACCTGAGGGGTTAAAAAAAAAGTGATGATGAAAAGTGAAGATGATGCCGCATGAAGACCCCCATGGTTTCTTGCCTTATTTTAGCAGCAGACAGAATGTACTGTATACAGCAAGTATGCTGATAAGAAAAAGGCTAGAAAAACTCATTCACAACTACAGACGTGCTCATCAGCCCGGTGCTGGAAACAGAGGCATGGTTGTGGAATCTGGCTCTGTTGACATTTCACGCCTGAGTGCTGTGAAGGCTGATGAGTCACACCTGGCATAACCGAATCCTGATGCAAGGCCTCTCCGTCAGGATGATGGGTCCGAGCTATATTTATGTAAGACCTCACATAGGCTCTTTACAAGGAGACGGAGAAGGAGGGGAAAAGATGGAAAAGCAATTATTTATTTCCAGTATCCCAATGCTCGCTGTCATTCGTCAGCCAAATAGGGGTGGAAAAATTGAGGCACACACTCATATCATTCACCACCTGCAGGGAGGCTGAGTACTACTGCAAAATACTATGCATGATTTTTGCAACATCAAAATTTACCTCCACGAAAGAATACTGGAGTCTACAAGGAAACTGATAACTCCCTAATCAAAACAGGTCATGGTGCATGACTTTTGTTTTTCAACTTTTGTATTGTGCTGGTCTATTAGGAAATAAAATAACACTGACAGTTGGTTTTGGTTATATGCACTGACAGAATATGTTCTGGAAGACTGAAACAGGCTATAACTATTTTTTTTTTTTTTAGACTTGATTTTCGTCACAGATGTGTGTTGGGACACATTTTATGCATGTGGATTTTTGATGCGGGTACGCATAAAATTCGAAGCAATTGGGAACAAAATTTTCAGCATGAGAGTGTGGACACAGCACACCTGGTTTAATTAATCACATGGTTATTTTGCTACATTCAAGACAGTCTCAGTTTCAGTGTCTTTCATAAATGTTCCCTGGACTTCTTTTATGGGCTCTTTAGTGTATTTTTAATACTATCATTTTATCAGCTAGGACAAGACTAATAAAAACATGTCAGCACTCCCTCAGAAATTATATTCTTACCATTGGAATGCAAATTAAAGGAGATGAATGAACTTTATATGAGTCTTTGGATTTCAGTTCAGGGACTTTTAATACAATTGAGCTTGGTTCAGTTGAATCACTGCACAGGCACTCAGTGAGATTTATGTGGGATTTAGCAGGTGGGGAAATCCTTAGATTCATTGTAGCAGGGGCAAGTGACTAACCTGTTTTCTTTGTGGCTAAAACTGTGCGATCAGCTGACCTCTGCTGCTCTGAGCATTATTTTTTGTGACAAGTGAAGCTAAAGAGCATCAACAAAATCAAAATCACTGTCATCTTTGACCTAACAGTGAGGATTGAAGGTAGATACTATGCCATAGCAGTAAACTATCATAACAGAGGGCCTGCTCTTCTTTACCCTGATGGGTTATTCACACACAACCTTGGAATAACACGCAAAAAACCCCCAATGAATTTATTGTTAAATTCACATTGTGAATTAAGCAGGAAAGTTTAATCTAGCCTGCCGGGAATTCTAAAATGAAATGAATTGTACAAACTTTTAATTTCTTCCAGTTTCTCAAATTCATTTCCTAAGCATCACGCTTCATGTGCTGCCACCTCTTTCCATGTGAATGCTCTCATTGATATTAGTGTAGTTTTCATATATGTGCTGACTGCAAAAATCCAAATTCTGTACCAGAACCTTGCAAGCCAGATGGCAAAGTTTCATGTTGAAAACCATTTCAAGCAACACAGTTCATCTTCCTCTGCTTCTGTAGTGCTAGCTAGATGCGGAGGGTAGTCTGAGTATCATGATGAGGAGCTTTTCCATGTGTGCACATGTGAAAGAGTGACAGGAATGAGTGGAGGGAAGGTTGTTGACTGTGGGATGCCACTTTATTAGCTTTATTATGAACAAAACTAACAGATTTATTACTTGTTTCTGGATCGTTCCAGTCCATTATGTGTATGGGTAATTGAAAAAGTTCCAGTTGCCTATATAATGATGTGTCCTACATGATCACAGCCTAACCAGACCCCTATTCTGATGTTTTTGGGCATGTCCTGGGTAGAACCAGGACAACACAGTCTCAGGGCAGTTCATCACATAGTCATAATTGTCAATTTATTGGTGTTTTTGGACCCCAATTTGCAAAGTTTCACACAATTTACCACAAAGTGAGTGCTTTACACCCTCAAAGTGTAAGAAAGTCCATATTTGGAGGATGGACAGCGCTGTGGTGAAGTGAAACATTTCACTGTAAATGTGGCGCACTTTTGTGCAATTCACTTGTATTTCTATTTTTTATTCCTATTTATCCTATTTATCCCCTTCGTATATTTTATTTATATTTGTCTCTGTATTTATATGTGTGTGTGTGTGTGTGTGTGTGTGTGTGTGTGTGTGTGTGTGTGTGTGTGTGTGTGTGTGTGTATATATATATAATATTCTGTAACTGTAACTTCTGTCGGTGCTGTGCTTTTTGGAAATCGAATTTCCCAGAGGAACCCACCCGAGGGATTAATAGAGTTCTATCTTATCTTATCTTATCTTATCTTTTTCACTTCAGTTATACTATTTTTTTAAAAGTTATTGATGTCTAATTTTAGAAACTACTTGTTTGGTTTAGAGACTAAAAACTATTGAATTAGATTTAGCAAAATGTCATGATTAGTGTATTTGTTTATATTTAAATACATTAGTATTTTAAAAAATAAGTCTTATCATTTCATAACTTCATGCTAGATTGAGAGAAATTCAATATATATATTAGCTGAAACCATTTAAATACTATGCTGTTTCTTTCTGAGCAGCCAAATAATATGTGAGAGAAGATATAAGCTGGCAACACACTTGTGAACTCATAAGGTCATGCGATCATTTAATAGGAGAGTGATCATGAACTCAGAAGGTTAAAGTGAGAGTAAAAGTAACACACGACCTCTCTCACCTCTCATTTTATCCTCCTGAGCTGAACCAGCTAACACTCTAATCATTAGTGCGCCATGGGGTTATATTGCTGACATGGACAGGGCAGAGGAAGGATCATTATAGACCCATATGTTTCTTCACAATAATGGTGTATGTGGTCATTTTTTGGCTATAGGGACTTTGCCTCGTTCTTTCAACTGTGTCTGCTTGGATGTTATTTCAGCCTTTCAAGCCTTTTCTTAAGCACACATTGAGCTATTTTCTTTCAACAAAAGACGTAATCGGAAACAAAGCAGATTTCCATGAAATGTGCACGATGCCTCTCATGCCCACTGGTGTTACCAGGGATTTAATGCTTTAATTCTCCAAATATCTCCATTTTTAAAAAGCTGTACAGCCAAAGTACTCAAGAAAAACAGAACAAGATAAATAAAAACTGTTTGCTTTGGACAGAGTTTGCCTTGGTCTCTGTTTCTGAAATTAAACTGAAAAAAAGAAAGCTGATATTGAATTCAATTTGTGCAACAATTTTTGGAGGCTTTCTTAAGAAATTACAATCGATTGTCCATGCCCTTGCAGACTGTTCTGAAAAAATGCACATACAATTACAGAATGACGGACTGGAAGTTTGCAGGGTAAACTGGAAAAGCTTCTCTAATAATAGCAATTATTATCTATCTAGTAGCCATTTTTCCTCTAATATTACAAAGTTAGTGTCAGAGTGAAAATAATGCATCAATGTATAGTATTTAAAGGTTGTGGCAAGTATGTATTACTCTGAGGTTTTAATTAGGCAAAGCACTTTCACTTCATCAGGTTGGCTGCTGGCTTTCCATTGGCAGTGAAATGATGAGGCAGAAGTGAGCGGATGGCTCCATTTGTTTAGACAGGTTGGCACTGCCAGTCAGTTAATTCCTAACTTTTCAGGAATGTGTATTTAAACAGAGCCACCCACCCCCCCCAGGAGCATTCATCACCGCCGTCTGGTGTCCATTTGTCAACATCGGAGACGTGAGGTTTGTACGCTCGCTCCTTAACACAGCCACAGCGAGGTAGTGATTGTGTTCTTGGCCGCGGCGGTACAACGACACAGCATCCGTCATCGGCCAATGGGGCTTTGGCCAAAAGTGGCCATCATTAGTCTGGAGCTGATTGATTGGCTGTTGAGAAGTTGTTTCAGTTTCATACATCATCCTGTTGATGGTAAGCACAGGCTGAGTTGCCGGGGAAGGCTTCTAATGTGGTTTGAAGCCACAAGTAGATGAAGCTGTGAACACCGGGTGGCTTTCATTCTTGTTCATGTGTCAGAATTCTGCACACAACCATTAAGTTTTTGTAGCCAACAAATTAGAACCAACAAATTTGAAATGTTTCAAAATTTTGAAAAATGCTGCCAGCTATGAGAGAGTGCATAATGTAGTGCAAATTTTCAGCACTGCACATCTCTCTTCATGGCCTACTGTACACAGCCAGAAGAATGTTGGCCTCTTCTGTTTTTTGTTTGGTCTACCACTCTAATCCAGACTGAAGTGTAGTTTTTAACTTAGTTACTTTAGTTTTTAATAAGTTTTATTTACCCTAAATGATGTTGTGGAATTACATATAAATGGCATGCTACTTCTGGCAGATTTTGTATGTTCGCGTAACGTATATTCAGTTTTCTTCATGTCACTACATGGTGTTACATGACACAGGAAGTGCTTAACAGTTAAAATAAAAGACTAGGATGTCATTATTTCAACTGAAGTGCTTGAAAACATGCATTGTAAAAACACACAAAATGACTTACTGGCATGCTATTCACTGACTATTTCACACACATGTGTCCTCAGGGGGAATTTGAAAATACATGATCCTGTGTAAAATATTAATGAAACAGAATTCAGAAAATTGTTCTGAAACATTATATTAAATTAAAACTCAGAAGTCTGCATGGGCTAATAGTGCAATAGTTTTAGAATAATGTTTCTCAGTATAAGATTGCAAAGAATTTGTGGATTTTATCATGCAGTATGAGGATTATTTAAAAGATTCTGAGAATCTAAAGGGATCCAAGGGACCTGGCTTAAAACTAAATCTTCGTGCTCTCGGGCAGCGCTGAAATAAAAACAGATCCATTGCTCTGGGTGTTTGACTTATTGTGACACAAAAGATATGACAAAAGAGGCACCAAACTCTTGAACAGCTAAAATCCTATATGAAGCAAGAATAGCTTGTTGGCTTTGCAAAGCATAGCAAATGATCTCCTCTGTTAACAAACACTTTGAGATTGCTTTTTAAAGAAAAGGTGATGCAACAGAGTGGGAAACATCACCCTTCAAAAACTGCGGATCTACTGGGATTTTCTCACAAAACCATCTCTAGGGTTTACAGAGATCTCTCAGTAAAAGTGCCTTATTGATGCCAGAGGTCATCGGAAAATGACCAGACTGCTCTGAGCAAAAATTCGTTGCAACCAAAGTATGCAGAAAGGCATCTCTGAACACAAGAAACCTTGGAGCAAATGGGTTATAGCAGTAGAAGAACACACTGATTATCACTCTTGTCATTTAAGAACAGGAAGCTGAGACATTTTGTGCAGGTTTGCAAAAAAATTGGACAATAGAAGATTGGAAAAAGATTACCTGGTATCACGAGTCTTCATTTTAGCTGCTACATTTGGATGGTAGGTTGTAAATTTGTCATAAAGAACATCCTGCCTTGTATCAATGGCTCAGGCTGGTGGTGGTGTAAAGATGTGGGGGATATTTATTTTTTGGCCCATGACCATTATTTAAACATGACACCTGCCTTCCTGCGTATTGTTGCTCGTCATGTAGCCATCTTCTGATGTTGGATGATCCCATATCGCAAAGCTCAAATCATCTCTAAACTGGTTTCTTGAACATAGCAGTGAGTTCATTGTACACACACACAGACAGTATGGACCAAAATCTCTGATGAATGTTTCAAGCACCTTGTTGATCATAGATTTATATTGAGGACTGATGTTTTTGATGAGACCAAAATTGAGCTGTTTAGCATCTGTCCATTTGCTATTTTTGTAGAGAAACGAATCCTCAATATGAAGCACATTAAGGACATGGAGTTGCTTAACCAGTCTCTGAACTATCCGAGGACTAACCCATCACAGGTGGTAAGCCTAGCCCTATATTTTAGAGAAAGTCCAAACTGACTTTTGGGGGGAAATTGTGTTCACAAACCAAAAATGCATATTCAGATTGGGTTAGAGTTAGGGTTTTCACCAGTGAAGACTTAGACCTCAGAATGTTAATCACGGCGGTAGCTTTGGACACTTTGCAAAAAGCAAGAAATGTCTAACAGCTGTGCTTGCTACCAATGGTTACTCCACCAGGTAGTAAATAACGTGTTCCAAGAGGATAAAATATTTCATCAACTCTCGAAACCAACCTACCATTGACATATAGACCTCACATTTTTTGTGATTGAATCGAATTATGAATTCAACACCAGGTGAAATACTTCCTATATTATTCCCTCTCTTTTAGATCGGTTCACAGAGAGAAACCCATTTCTTTGGGGAATGCTCAAGTTGTTATTTGTCAATGTAAAGATAACATAAGTCAGCATGACTGAAAATAGAAAACAGCAATTTTGCAGAAAACAATGCAATGATATCACATGCAGGGATATTTTAAAGGTTTTCTTTCTTTCTTTTTTATTTTGAGGCCATCTCTTTTAGAACAACGGGGCTTTTTTCAGTGTCTTGTGCTCTGCTGGTCACAAAAAGCAACACTGCAGATTTTCATTTGGGATTTCAAAGGTAATTGACTTCACCCAGTTGCCACCTGATTTTAATTAACAGTGCAGCACACTTGGTTGCAAACCTGCAATATAAAGAGTCAAACTGGAGACTAAGGTATTAATTAACATTAAGTACATCTAGGAGCAAATCAAAGTAAGTCATTTCCTGACGGTGTTTAATAGAGATTGTACATGATTTCTTTGAGATGTAATTAACTGAACAAGCCCATGAAAAAATTCTTAGTTCTTATCATGAAATGCAGACAGCAAAATTGGTTCCTTTCTGTTTTACTGCAGTGTAAACTTTTTTTCCTGCTCCTGCTTCAGTCTTAAAGATTCAGTTTAACTCTCAGACTGGCAGAACTGTTTTAAATGCAGTTTTTTCCCAAGCACTAACAAGTCCCACTTTATTGCAGGCTTCTCCATCCTCTGGGTCATAACTTTTTACAGCCACTCATGTCTTGAGCATAATTTCAAACATTCTCACTGCTGAATGTGATTATTTTATTACTGCTGCTGCTCCCGAATAACATTTAATACTGTTACATTACATCCAGGCTACTTAGTGTTTCAGTGCCATTACTAATGCATCAGTGCAGCAAGGCATTGAATTTCCTTTTTTTCATAATTACAACAAGAAACTTATGCAGTGCAAAAATTGTTGTATGAAAATGCTGCAGGCATACTGAAGAAAATCAAAGACTAATTTCCCATCGCAGAGTTTACCCGGCAGCTTTACCGCAGCACTGCCTCTGAAAAATAAACGAATGTGGGAATGGACTTAATGAGATGGCGAGCTGGCTTTATTTTTGCAATAAAGGAATATAAATAAGGCGATGAGACTTTATGATAATGACTGTTCGTGTTTAAAATAGGAGCGTTTTACTGTCCTCGTGAATCTAAACGAATATTTTATGAACTTGTATTCCTCGCGAGTTCTGAATTAAAGTTTGAGCCGCGTGATTTCAACGTGCATCTTTAATTTCAATCCACTCAGTCTGCATCACTTGCAAGTCAAGCGTTTTGCGCGCACGCAGAGTCCCGCACGGAGCGTTTAAAGAAGAGATGCGTGACTCTCTCTCTCCCTCTCCCTCTCTCTCTCTGCTATCTCCTCCTCCTCCTCTCCTCTTTGGCTTCCACTGAAAATCTTTTTTTTTTCTTTGCCGTTTCCCTTCCCGAGCAGCGCGTCCTTATACCACTTGTTATCTCACACCTTGGTCACTGCACACGAAGCTTGTGGGCGCCGGAAAAAGACCGTTTTCCGTTTTCTTCTTTTTTTGACTTACTGGTTCTGCACCGGTGTGTGTGTGCGTCTCTCTGTGTGTGTCTTTCAGTATTTGCATTTTTCCCTTGCTCCTGCCGGGAAAACAACAGTTTCTCCCAGCTTTAGGGAATCATGACCACAGCAAAGGAAGGCAATGCACCGTCGAAAGCGACTCAACAGCAAGATCAGGTACGGATGAGCTTTCCTGTCACCTCCTCGCATATTAATTACACCGTTAACCTGTGCTGCCCCTCCGCTTTGCTTGGCCAACACGGGGTTTATTTGCATGACACGCTGCAGCGACTTTTTTCACAGACTGGAATGGTGTGCGGAGGGCAGAAACGTGTATAATTTGGTACTCTGAGCTCGTTTAAAGCATTTGGACAGGGAGTCATTCGTGGAAGTGAAAGGCTAGCCGGTGCTGTCAGATCATCACCGCCGGTAGATTTATTTTACAGCCTCCGTTGTAATCGTCTTTATTATTCAGCGGTAATTATTGTGTGACTTTACGCACGGGAGACAAGGAGCAGCTTGTGTTGTCCATTGCGTCCAGTGCGCTTCACCTTGCAGCAGCAGAGCACGCAAATGAGCCTAATTAACCCAACTTGAATCGCGTTGGAAGGCCTGCAAAAGTGCGACTAATGATTATATCACTTTATATCATCACGTCATCTTCACTCATCTTCTGATCTTTTTTCCCCAGACGTGCTCGTTTTTTGTGCTCTCTTCAGTCTGCAGGCTGAGAACACTGTTGCATTTTTTTGATGTGGTGGTGCAGGGTGGCTCTGTTCTGTTTTTATTCGCTACCTCCATCACTCAGTAATGATGGAGCATCTGCTGACCCGCCTCCACTGAGGTACCACAGCCGGCGGACACTTCAGGGAAAATCATTTTAAGCACGAATGTTTCGTGTTGCGATAACAAAGAGCCCTTTTTATCGTGCTATGTTAATGTCAAGGTTAACAAATAATGTGCTTCCACCTACAGCACAGAGCCCTTGAATTTGAATAATGATGCAAATGAATTGCTTCTTACCTACAAACGTTTAATATTTTTGAAAGTTTTTGGAATTGTAGCAAAATAAAATTAAGAAACTCATAAATTCCGTGGTGCCATTACAAATATGCTCTGACAGATGTTAGTTTGGATATCTGGACATCCAGATCCTCTAATCCTGTTGTTCTGTGTTCCTTATACTGCATACAGCCACATTCAAGACTGTTTTAGGTGAATCCCTATATATCACATCTCATCCCCTCCAGCCAGTCTGTCAACTTAAACTTTAACATTAGATGGCATCTGTCACTGTTGTCCTCCACCTGTGTGCCGCACCTGTCTAATAATGACAGAAAAGGTGAGAAGGACACTTGGTTTTATCCTGCCAAGCAGACAATCTCCCCCATGCTGTGATTTAGCAGCAGACTGTCGCTCACACCCTTGGAGGCAGTCAAAGGTCCCCAAGTAGCACCCTGCGCACTGTGCACGTGCATTACAGACTGTGCAGGCACAAACATCAACATCACCAAGGAGTAGATTAGACTGTCCTGAAATTAACTGTGCAAATCAATGGAAAATGCTTCTGGAGAAACCGTTAGGGTTTTTCTTTTCTCCTGTCTTGTGCCATGGCAATTTAGATATGTTAGGTTGTTCAGGAGTGTTGGTAAGACAAAGAAGAAATGTAAAGACATCCCCTCAGGCTCTAATTAGATGTGTATTTTGAAAGGATGAAATAGAGCTTCAACACTTATTTTCATAATTATTTTTCCTCCCCAACAAATCAATGAGTTGAGTTTCCAGAAAATGGCAAAAGCCCCGTCTCACAAGTTTCAAGCTCCCAAGGTGACAACCTCAGAATATTAGTTTGGTCTGAACAACAACGCTGAATACAAAGCCGTTTCATTTTCAGCAGTACAACAAAGAGCTGAGAAACAGCTCATCATTCAAAAACTTGGAATGGATGTTTTTGCTTAATAAACGATTCAGTTGATACATCTTCTGGCTTATCAAATAATCACGTTCTATTTTTTTGTTTGTTTTTTTCCCCCCCAAATCAAAAGTGTTTTTTACTTATCAGCTGGCTCTTTCAGATAGACGGTCCTTCTGCTCACAAGATCAGCTGAGACCTGGGGGGGGGGGCATTCTAGTCCCAGCGATCTTTGTGATAATTACCAGAAAGACCTGGTCATTCTCAAACATCAGCAGATGGCAGTTTGTGACTTTCCGTGGACTTTCCTGAGACTTGAATAGGGTAATCAAACAATGGCCTCAAGCATATTATTTTTTAAACCTCCAGTCTAACAAAGACGTGTGTTTTTGGAAACACTTTACATCAGGAGACACGGCCACTGTGATTACATGTGCTCCTGCAGTGATCCGCTGATTGATGGTCTGCTAGCAGGGCTTGTGGTCCAGGGACAGAGGATGGAGATAGAGGGCAGCTCACTAGAGATAACAGCAGCAGCTCTTCAGTAATCACCTAGCTGCAGCAGCACAGAGTCACATCGCTAACCCTCATTACTGAAACAAGGTAGAGGTTCTGAAGGTGTAAGAGGTCGAGATGAGGCAGGGGAGGCAATGCATTTGCAGAGATGAGACACTGGATTAATTGAAAGCTGTTGTCAAAATACACATACCTTTGGTGTTTCATCGCTGTCTAGGTAATGAACCAGAGTGCTGTGATTGGGGAACCTGCAGGTTTGACGCACGGCAGTTGTTGAAATTAATATCTGCTGCATGATATGGACAACAGGAGCAAGATAGTTGTGTTTAAAGGGAAGAACAAACCCTGCTGGCTTGGTAAACACGCCTGCACTGTGAACGGTTGCATTATACAGATTTCAGTTATTTTTCTCGCAGCCATTCGAAGCTCAGTGCGGCTTTAAAGCAGAGATCACAGCACCCAGCTTTTAATGGGTGAGACTTCTGCAGATTCACTTCCACCCTTCATCCTAATAATCAGGCCTCCCCCCCCCCCCCCACACTCTTTGGAAACCATAGTAGGTAACACAGTCTAAAGAGAGAGACTTAGATGTGGTGAGAGACGAGCTGAAAAGCAAAGCCTTCCCTCTTAGACCTGAATTTGTGCAGTCTCGTACTAGCAGAACAGAAAAGGGTTTTTTGGGTTTTTTTTGGTGGTGGGGGGTAGGGGATTCAATGCCAAAAACTCAGATCATGCCATTGCGGCAGCTTGAGCAACAGCTGAGTGGAGCAGGCTGTGGGTGTTGAAGAGGATAGACATCTAAGGGCCAAAGAAAGAATCAAGCCATAGCATGGGTAGGATGCAAGGGCTATGATCTTACTTACTTACTCTCTCTCTCACAGCAAGAATTTGGTGTTCTGAATTAGTTATACAAAGGACTGGCCTTCCGATAGCATGTCTTTTTTCTAAGAGAGGCTGCTTACTTAGTATCATGATAGTATTCAGCGTCATGTCGATCTTAAGTGAGGTTTCTGAAGGGTTGCTGTTCTCAAATATTGATAAGCTTTTGTTCACTTGAAATGGAGCCTGTCTGCCACGAGCTGATAAATTCAAACATAAAACCTGAAGATGCTCACTTGAAAGTCAAACCGAAATATTGATGTGAAGAAGTCAGAAGGGAACACGCTCTTTTTACGATGGTGAAAGGTTCAAAAATTGTGAAATGGGTGATATTTCATTTTAGCATGCTTCCTGTTGTATTGCAAAGATAAGCGTGGCTTTAATCAGCCCGTGTTTTGTTTCATTCACCTTGGTGTGGTGCCTCGGTAGCCTGCCGATGAAGAGCACGCATGACAAGTGCTCAAACAGATGTTGATTAAAGTAGCAACTTACACACAAGACACAAGAGTGGGATCATCTGCACTGCACCTGTATTGACATTTGTGCTTTTGCATGAACTTTCCTGCAGAATGTGATTTCATTGTCAATGTAATGTGTATTATGTCGATTTTTCTACTTTCTAACAACTGTCACAGATTAAGTATTCATTTGTCAGCGTGACTAAAATGTGCCAGATTAGCTTACAGTGAATGTAGACCCTGACACGTGTTTAAAACAGCACAATTACACGGCAAAATAAATTAATTTCAATGCGGTTATCAGTGGATTAGCTTGCTTGGGAGCTTGCAGTGAGGCTCAGTGGGGATTGGATGGAGAATGCTAATGTAGCTTATTAGCTCTGTTTTGTTTTTGTTTTTCAGTCAAATTTTATGCAAGCTTCTATTATGGAGATGAAAATACTTTTAAAAAGTTTCCAGGTGGTTATGAGACTGAGCTAAATCTCAATAGTATGTCTTTCAAAAAAACAGACTCTATGTTACCGGTGTAACCATTCTCCAAATCCATTATACCTTGATTTTTGGGCCACAGTTAATTCATGTTTTTATTTAGCAGGATTTTGGGAAAAAAAGACTATCACTTGCATCATCACTTGAATGATGAGTGGATCGTGTGCTAACAATAAACTCCATCATTCTGATGTGTTGCAGCTCACTCTTTAGCTGGAAGATTTTTTAACATTACAGCTTTCCACAGATGAGCACACTTTTACCATCACTGACAGCCCTACAGTGATCACTAGCTAAAGCAATGCAGGCACAACACTTTATGGCTTATTCACATTTTCAAAAGCTTTTATTACATTTCTCATGTATTTACGCTGCTATTTCTGGCTTCTCGATTCATATGGGGGTTTCGTGAGGTTGCAATTTTCATCACATTTTTGATAGAAGGCATTGAGATAATAAATGCAATTTACTTACTTTTAATTACATTTTTTAAAGACTTTCAGTAAGTATTATGGGCAACAAGTTAAGGGATCTGCCATGCTTTTTTAGGCAAAAAAGTAAAGAATTTCTAGAAGCAGCCACATCACATCAGTGACTTTCAACCTTTGCAACAGCTGCTAATGTCTAGTAAATCATCAAGGGAGCGTATCCTGTTGTAAATCCTTAACCAGACAGTCAACATGCATTAACAGAATGCATGTTTTTTGGGTAAAGTCATGTTCCCTGTCAGAAGCATTGTTTTTATTTCAGCTCAGATGCATTATCAATACTGTGTTTGTGAAAACTAAAAGGATAGTGTGGACAGTTTTTTTTTTTTGTTTAAACCAAGTGTAAACGGCTATTTTAGCCATTAGGCCCCATTTATTCTGGTTATTTGAAGACTATCTCACAAGTACCCCCTGGCAAGATATGAAGCTGCTATGCCCCAGCTGATTTGCAGCCAACGCCTGTACACTGGGATTAATAGGAAATTGAACAGACCTCTAGATTATTTCTGTGGCATCCTTCTGTTTCTCTGCCATGGGAGTCACCTAATCCTGCTGATATGTCTTTGTCATCTAATTACAACACAGAGGCAACCACAGAGAATGTGTTTTCCCACAAGTGGCTGAGCTAATCGGCTTGCTACAGAGAAAATAGAAGAGAAGATCAGTGGAACTATGTGACTAACTGGTGATATGTTAGCTACAGTCTTGGGTTATTTTCTGAAAGTAGTTACGAGGCTCATCCCATGTATGTTGGAGAGCAGACTGTGAGACTGACAGACAGGTTGTTTTCAGTTTAATGTCTATTTCCATGTAACTCATACCCTCAACTATGGGCCAGGAGCTCTGGGTAGTGACAAAAAGATTGAGACTGTGGATATAAACATTGGAAATGATCTTCTTTCGAGGGGTAATAGAGGAGCTTGGTCATTCAGGAGGGGCTCAGAAGAGATGCGCCCCTCCACGTTGAAAGGGGCTGGTTGAGTTGGTTCAGGCATCTAACTAGGATGCCTTCTGGGCATCTCCTAGGTGAGGTATTTGTGCATGTCATATCAGGAAGAGGCCTTAGGGCAGACCCAGCACATGCTGGAGAGCTTAGTCCCAGCTGGCTTTGGAGCACTTTGGTGTGTGGTGCCTCAGTAGTTGGACAGATGGAGTTACCAAGCTTCAGGGAAAAGATCTGACCACCACCTTGCTTCCTCAGTGTGATACAGTGAGAAGTTCTGTATAGGAAAACTTTTATCCACCTTCTGGCAGGCTATTTAAACAGATATTTATGAGGTTCTTCTGAAGTCCTCAGTCTACATTTTCTGTATGATGGACTTTCCAGCTTTGAGTGACTTTGCTTCCAACTAGCATACTAGAGTACATTTCATTTGGGAAATGCACAAACTTCTTTTAAAACCACACAACTGCAAACTTGGCGTGGAACTTTGCTCACTTCCACATAGATTTCTCCTGTTGTGATAAACCAACTAGCAAACATGCTGTCAGAGCAGTCAGTTTTATCACATACACTTTTTCCCCTTTTTTCTTTCTTCTCACTTTGTTGAATCTTTTTAGGGTAGCCACTTTTTAATAAGAGAGATAAGCAGAATAGCTGAAATAGATTCGGGAAAAGTAAGAGTGACAAGATTATTCAGTTTTGGAATGCTAATAGATGATAGGCCAGTTCCTCCTGTTTACTGACTGCCCTTGACTGATAAGAGGGAATGGAAGATGGATTTAGAGGAGAATTGGATGTCCCTAATGTTTGTGCCATAGTTCATCTAAAGGGCAATTATGACCAATTGAGCCGTAATGTTGGGGTCTGAAGTGGAGATTAGAGGCGAGATTGCCAGGCAGCTAGCATGGCAATTCATCACGATTGTTGTCATGATTTAAATGTTCTTTGCCGAAATGGCTTATAAAGCATGGGAGTGGGGGATGGGAGGGGGGCTTTAATACAGCAATAAATATTCAGTGTTTGGAGCAACGGTCAAACTAAATGTCATGACAATCCTCCATCTCACTAACAGTCAGTGTAGACATCGCGTGTGTGTGTGGCTTTATGAAAACACCTCAGGAGGAGTTTCCAAATAGTGTGTAAAACTGCCTCATTTAGGAAAAGTTCAGCAATTCTTTCTGTCAGGTGTTGGGGAAAAAAAATTTTTGCTCCTTTGTTGCATTCTAATTGTGTCTCTAAGCTACGCGAGTCAGCACAGAATATGCATCGAGATGCTATTAAACAATGTTCCGCTTTTTCCTCTATGAACCTGAGCGGTCATATTTCCATAAATGAACCAACTGGCCCAGAAGTCTAAGTCATGCCTTTTTGTCCTCGCCCTCTTTCAAATTGATATAAATAAGGTAAAGGTATTTAGAATATTATTATATCTAATCTAATGTATGTTTTATAAATGAACTGCAATCGCGTTTTGAATTAGAACTTTTCAGATTTAATGGCCTACATGGAGCCTAATCTTCTGGTTAGTCATTTTTAAAAGCCCAATGGGAATAAAAATGTGAAATGTAAAACACCTTAATCAGCAGGGGGGGAAAAGGAAAAAAATAAAAATAAAAAATGTAGTTGTGGGACCCAATACAAGTAGAATTTCACAATTCTTGATACCAAAGCAAAATGATTATATGATGTACGTAAACTTGAACTTGTTAATTCAAAAGCAGTTGTAAATCACTGCTTTGGTGGTAGAAGACTAGTGTCGCATTTTTAAGACCATGACTCACACTGAAGTTTGGCGACTTAAAAATCTGATGTTAGCCATTATTTATTTTCTATCAGACACATGGAATATAAACAGATTTCCCTAAAATTTTGTATGTGTAGTTATTTTTTAATCTTTACTAAGATAGCATGAAAGCACAGTTAAAAAAAAAATCCTATTTTATTGTTATGACATGTCTTAGATTACTCTGATTTTGCTTGGATCAGCTGATAATCTTTGTAGGGGCAAGGTCAACGTTCATAACATAATTGAAGAGTGTTTCTCCCATCGCTTCTTTATTTTTTTTAATTTTCTTTATCAGCCACTACGAATGCCAATCCTGATGTAGCTGCAAGAATTTACCATCCAATATATCAGTCCCGCTCTACTTTTTATTTAAAATCTTAACAATACGTCAACAGAACACAGAATAATGAAATGTTAAGATGGTTGCTGATTAGTCTACTAACATTACTATGAGGTATTGTGTTAGTTTTAGAGATGGCACGATACCACTTTTTTATGTCCGATACCGATACCGATATCATAAATTTGGATATCTGCCGATACCGATATGAATCCGATATAGTGTTTTTTAATCAACAAAACTGTTTTTTAAAATATCTTGCTGCATTTTGCAAGTCTGCAAGTTCATACTCAAGTTTAAAACAACAACTACACTAAAGCTATTCTGTTATACCTGTATACAAAAAAAATATTTCATAGTTCAGCAATACTGATCAATCTAATAAACTTAGACCTACACCATCCTCCCTATTCTGGTATTTTAAAGAGTACTTAGCGTAAATATTAAGCAACCTAACTAATAGGGTTCCAACTCCCAGCAACAACAAAAATAAATAAATAAAAAATAGGGAACCACCCCTCACGCGCCACCTCATGATGCTTAATCGACGTAATCAACCTTAATTTGATGCAGTGTGAAAAAAAATGTACAGAAATCAATTATTTTTCAAGAAATATTAAATAGATTCAACATCTTTCTTCAACAAAATTGCAGACTGCACAGATGGTACCTTCCCAAAGGAAAAAGTACTATAGCTTACTAGGGTATATATATTAGACTTAATAGTCACTATATACAGTAATTGACTTCTATTCATTTTACATCAAATTAAAACTTTGTGTGTCAGATAATTATTTATTAAAAGCTAGACATTTTAAATGAGAATAAGAAAGAAAAGTATGTCTTTGTGCCCCCTTTTCCCAGTTAATGCCCTATCGGCCCCCCTGGCTAAACTTTGCTAGATCCGCCCCTGCACAGTTACCAGCCGTCAGCTACGTAGAAAAAGATCCTGGTGTAGAAAGTAATATTAAATAAATTCTAACAACAGCTTATCAAGCTTAAACGTGCTGCTGTTGTTCAGCCGCTGGTTTCCTCTTTCTGGTGCAAAGTGGGCCAAAAACAAAGACGGACTTGCGACAGAAAAGCCGATCAGCTGATCATTAAGCAGTTTCATGATTGAAGTAGCAGCCGGAGAGCGAGAGGCAGTCGCTCGTTAAGCTTAACGCAGGAATGCTTTACAAACATTCAGAGATGGACTTACACACTTGCTTTACTTCTCTCGGGGATAACTTTGTCGGAGATGAAATGCCGGGTTGCTAGCGAAGCTCCAAATGCTATCCAGACCACCGACAGGTCCCGCATGCCACAGCCGCTCTATCACGTGATGCATACTGCTCCGACATGCTAACGTTCTGAGGTGAGTTACGGCGTGTTGCAAGTTTTGTGAGGTGCTTTCGTGATATTTAATGGATCGGATTACATTTTTTATTTTTCTCCGATATCCGATCCAGTCATTTAGGTCAGTATCGGACCGATACCGATACGTAATATCGGATCGGTCCATCTCTAGTTAGTTTAAGGATTTATATAATGTTAGCTATTGCAAACTTTGAGCAGTGGTTTAGTTTTACAGTGGCATTGCCTGCTGTCAAAAACAAAATGGTTCCATAAGAAGGCAAATACTTGGGATGCTGAGCTTAAACTCATTCAGCTTGCATTCTTTAAATAGATCTACATGCTAGTGTTTTAGGCGTTCTATATAAAAAAGGAAGTACGAGAACCTAGTTTGCATACTGAAATTTGCGACTTTCGCGAATGCCTTGTGGCAGAGCTATTACAACATTTAGTTGTCTTCCAGATTTAGTTTTTCCTGTGCTTGTGGCAGTACTTCTTCTTCAGCATGCACTAGGATAGACTAGACCTGGTAGAGGTGTGCTGTATGTCTGGAAAAATTGCATCCATAGTACATCCACTGCCTACAGTACCTACAGTACCTACAGTATGACAAAAAACACCTAAATAATATCACGTTTTTATAATTTTCACATTGAAAGGTATATAAAGTATCAGTTCTGGTGACATACCTAAACCATGTCAAACTAGAGGAAATTTCATTGGTTGTCAGAGCAGTGAAATAAACCTTCTGCTCATAAGAAAAATTCTACCACTTTCACTGTTTAAGCTTTTGCTTTCCTCTGCTGTGTGCTCTTTCTGAACATGTCTGCTGTGTTGAAGCAACTTAAAAAAAAGGCAGCTGTTCATCTATGGCGAGTTTATTTTTAACACCATCGGTTTTAGAGTAACACAATAACAGCTATTGTGCTGAACACGATATGTGCACGCCTTTAGGGAGCTGATGAAGATGTGTAGAAACGAGATAGATACCGAGGAAGGTGAATGCAGGAAATACTCATCGCTTTTGTGCTGTTCATCCGTGCATGTAAAACCCGACAGTATTAAATCAGATTTGGAGAAAAGACCTCGACCCAAAAGCTTAAACCAGAATAATTTAGATCAAAATGAAAGAAAATATGTGCACGGACGTGCAGCCAGTGATTGTGTGTGCATTTTGTATGCACCATGAAGTCAGATTAATCAGCAGTTTATCTCCACGTGCCTTGTGTGTCTGTACCATATAAAGCATGTGTGTTTCAGTGGGCAAGTTGATATGTCTTTGTATTCTCGTCTTCGTTTGTGTTTATCTGTGCCTTGCCTCAGTCCATTGGAGCTGTGTTTCCTGGGCTTATCGACCTGCTGTAATTAGGGGCCTAGAGCTGCAGAGCAGGAAGGCGATCAGGAGCCACCGTGTTCCGCCGAGCCTCTAATTGAAACGTTGAGCGTTTCCAGGTTCACCGTCGGCCCCCCTCGGGTCCCCGCTGTCATCTCGGCGCCACCTCCATGCCTGTGACAAACATTCAGAAGAGAGAGTGCTAGTCACGAATGATAAGCAGGTAATTGCCTGTAGGCTCAGATGCGAATTAGGAGACGCTCGTGCTCCAGCTTCATTGGACATGCTGCCAGGGGTTGTTTATGCCACTGTAGTGTGTGTGTGACACCTCAAAATGGTACACAGAGATGAGGTGAGCTTATCAAGTCGGAAGGCTTGTCTTATTTAGGCTCTAGTTTCTGAGTTTACACTTAATGTCATGGTATAGTTTGTTAAAAAAAAATCCTCACTTAGACACTAATGAATAACAAATTTCTCCCCACTTCCCTGCAAATTGCCTGATGAGGCAGCACACAGAGCCCACTCAGTAGCCTGCAGGGGCCTGAAGACCCATAATTTGGCATCTGGGTGCTCAGCCAGTCACAGACCTTTTAAGAATGGGCTTTCTTTTCAAAGCCCGGGCCAGCCTTCCAACCAGTGTTCCTGCTGACATTTATCGTCTCAAACCTTTAGCGTTATTGTTATGAGTGCAATAATTCTTGCCGTAGGGGAATACTCACAGCGCTCCAAATTGACCAACTTGAGGATTTTAATGTGACAGCTCATCACATTATAGCGGTGGGAGCGTGAAAGTAGGCGGCCCGATACAATATCATCTTTCTCTACTTGAGAAGCATGCGCCTGTGTCATCTGTCTGACAGTCCTGTTGTCAGCTCCATCCTGGACTGTCTATCGGTTGGCATGCATCCCAGTCTTGCTTCTGCCAGCTATAAAAACATAAGTCTGAGTAGAAGGGAGGTGGTCAGAGGCGACAGTGTCAACCCCCTGCTGTTTTCCCATGCTCAAAATATTGGCAGCCATTACATGTCTCCTCAGTGGCGTTTAGTGCCCATTGCTGAATTGCTGACTTTCATCATGACATTTTCTGGGCACGCTCCAAATGCCCAGCAGCAGCCTGGTTTCTATGGAGATTCGGTTGCTCAATATGCAGCTTTGCACAAAGAAAACACACACAGAGAGATAAAAACAGACAAAGTGAGTAGGGCAAATGAATATTGGTCATTAATTGCATTGCTGTCTTGTTTTATGCTATTCCTTTGATTTAGTTTTCGTCGCTAGTTAAACAAAAGCTCGGCTAATGTGCATCTCATTCTGGCAAATGAGCATGCAGCCCTGATTTCAGTGTTACTGCAAATGAGCACCCAACTTTGTTCAAACATCAAACACGACAGGACGCGTGATTGGCGCTTTTGATTTGGCTATTGTTCTCCTGATATGAAAATGTGCTACAGCGGCACTTGGCTTGAATTGGCATTGCACACAGGGTGCTAATTACCACAGAAAGTCGGTGTTTTCATAGGCTTTTCAATCCCTGTGAATTCAGCTTATAGTTTGGTGGAACGTGTATGCAGATGAGAATTTTTTTGTTGCTACATTTTGCTTGTTTGTTACTGAAATGTTTTAGTGGCCTACCTACTTATTCGCACCTGGCACGATTCATCGTTCATCTGCTTTATATGGCCAAGAAGAGATACTAAAATACTTTGTGGCACTTACACAGTCTGATTGAATCTTCCGTCTTTACCATTTTCGAGATTAGAAGTCCACATAGTTCCACACAGGGTTTTCACTGTGGAGTTTATTATCTCATTTCAGTGATCCTCAGGGTGCTGTCAATTGCCTCTGAATTATAACATCTATCCCTGCTTATATCAGTGAAATACAGGTTCTCCCACACTCAGTCAGTTGTTATCTTTTTAGAGGAGAAAAAAAAACTACACTCCTGGGTATTCTCTGGGTCTGTATGAAGCTTAAAAAGCTCCCCAGTGAGTTTTTATCACCAATTTTATATCAGCTGTCACTGACCCTTGAATTTGCTTCAGGACAGTAAGATATCAAAATTAACAGTTCTTGTTATACTTATCAGATTGCACTATGAGTAGAGAACAATTTCTTTTTGAAGTTTTCTGGCCTTTCAGACTTTAGGGTGCCAAATGTAATACCTTTTACTTGTTATCGCCTTCAGTAGATAATTATGATGTGAAAGTTTTGAAACAGAGGGTTATCTTTAACAACTTAAATTGGAAAAAGAACATCAATCATTAGCAGGCAAACAATGTACATAAAACACAAGGGAGTCAACTTCAAACACAGCAAACCAAAATTGAAAAAGATTACTAGTTAGTAGATTTCAAAACTTGTGTGGAGTCTTTTCCCCTTAGTGCCTGAGTCACACAGGCCCAGAGACTTTGAATAGTAAGTTGCATCAGCTGAGGTTCAGAATGTGGGATGTGTCTAAATAAAGCTTTCACAGCTTCACTGCACTTGACAATTAGTTAGAGTGTTTGTGTTTGTGGACAAGTTGCTGTCTTCCATGTAAGCTATGGGCTACTGTGGCAAAATGTTAGTGACCAAAGCAATCATAAGGAGACCTGTCAATCATAGGGGTAGCCACTAGAGATGGACCGATCCGATATTACGTATCGGTATCGGTCCGATACTGACCTAAATGACTGGATCGGATATCGGAGAAAAATAAAAAATGTAATCCGATCCATTAAATATCACGAAAGCACCTCACAAAACTTGCAACACGCCGTAACTCACCTCAGAACGTTAGCAGTCGGAGCAGTATGCATCACGTGATAGAGCGGCTGTGGCATGCGGGACCTGTCGGTGGTCTGGATAGCATGTGGAGCTTCGCTAGCAACCCGGCATTTCATCTCCGACAAAGTTATCCCCGAGAGAAGTAAAGCAAGTGTGTAAGTCCATCTCTGAATGTTTGTAAAGCATTCCTGCCTTAAGCTTAACAAGCGATATATGGAGCGACTGCCTCTCCTGCTGCTACTTCAATCATGAAACTGCTTAACGATCAGCTGATCGGCTTTTCTGTCGGGAGTCCGTGTCTCTAGTTTGCTTTTGGCCCACTTTGCACCAGAAAGAGGAAACCAGCGGCTGAACAACAGCAGCACGTTTAAGCTTGATCAGCTGTTGTTAGAATGTATTTAATATTACTTTCTACTCGAGGATCTTTTTCTACGTAGCTTACGGCTGTAACTGTGCAGGGGCGGATCTAGCAAAGTTTAGCCAGGGGGGCCGATAGGGCATGAACAGGGAAAAGGGGGCACAAAGACATACTTTTCTTTCTTATTCTCATTTAAAATGTCGAGCTTTTAATAAATAATTATCTGACACCCAAAGTTTTAATTTGATGTAAAATGAATAGAAGTCAATTACTGTATATAGTGACTATTAAGTCTAATATATATACCCTAGTAAGCTATAGTACTTTTTCCTTTGGGAAGGTACCATCTGTGCAGTCTGCAATTTTGTTGAAGAAAGATGTTGAATCTATTTAATATTTCTTGAAAAATAATTGATTTCTGTGCATTTTTTTCACACTTTATCAAATTAAGGTTGATTACGTCGATTAAGCATCATGAGGTGGAGCGTGAGGGGTGGTTCCCTATTTTTTATTTTTTTTATTTTTGTTGCTGGGAGTTGGAACCCTATTAGTTAGGTTGCTTAATATTTACGCTAAGTACTCTTTAAAATACCAGAATAGGGAGGATGGTGTAGGTCTAAGTTTATTAGATTGATCAGTATTGCTGAACTATGAAATATTTTTTTTGTATACAGGTATAACAGAATAGCTTTAGTGTAGTTGTTGTTTTAAACTTGAGTATGAACTTGCAGACTTGCAAAATGCAGCAAGATATTTTAAAAAACAGTTTTGTTGATTAAAAAACACTATATCGGATTCATATCGGTATCGGCAGATATCCAAATTTATGATATCGGTATCGGTATCGGACATAAAAAAGTGGTATCGTGCCATCTCTAGTAGCCACACCTTAAAGCCTGCTTATGATCTTATCTTTATCTTGTCTCATCTATAAATGCAACCATAATTTACAAGTATGGTGTTTCAAAGAACACGTACAACTAGTGACTGGGTCCATAAAATTGTTCAGAAACATCCAATAAATGGAGTCAGAAGTGGGGTAATTTCAAACTATATATTTTGTATAAAAAGGGAACCTTCCCTCCACTGGACATTAGACATGGCAATAGAGGTTTGTCTTCACTTCAACCTTAAGAGCAACTTAAAGCCCTGGTCAATATTGCAATTGTGTTTATTCCCCAACAAGTTGCAAGTTGTTGCTGAAGGCTTATGTGGGAGGCTTAAGTTCAGTTCAGTTCAATTTTATTCATACAGCATCAAATCACAATAGCAGTCACCTCAAGGTGCTTTATATTTGTAAGGTAGATGCTACAATAATACATAGAGAGAAAAATCCAATCATATGACCCCCTACGAGCAAGCACTTTGGCAACAGTGGGAAGGGAAAAACTCCCTTTTAACAGGAAGAAAAACTCTGGTTGGGGTGAAAGGAGAAGGAAAATAGGACAAAAGACATGCTGTGGAAGAGAGCCAGAGATCAATAACAAGGGAGAGAGGTCTATTAACACATGGTCTTCCATGGAAGATGCCAAATTATCTTCAAACATTTGAATAGTTCCGACTTGTACTATGCACACTTCATAGTACAAGTTGGAACTTTTGAAATGTGTTTTTTGCAGCGATCTTGCACAACAATAACTGTCAAAGTTGTCATTCTCCATGTACAGTTTGTGCCACACCTTTTCCAGTTACACAGCAGCTCTAAGTGTCTGCAGAGACAGAAACAAATTACAGGGAACTGTGGCAGTGTGCTAGTGACTAAAGCAGTCATTAAGGTTTGCGAAGCTCCTCCCTCTTTGCAATACGTTTCACCTGGCAACCAGAAACCTACTGTGTGGTCAGGGAACCAGGTTGCAATTTGGGTCACCAACCAGTCTCTTGGTCTCTGTGACTGAGAAATATCCTGGGTTAGGTTTGATCTTTTTATTTTTTAGGATTTTTTAAACATGTAAATGTGTTACACTCTGATCTGTGCACTTTTACCTGATCCCCTTATGTATTACAGATTATGTTTGGTTTAAACCAGTTGATTAATTATATATATATATATATATATATATATATATATATATATATATATATATATATTTATGTCTCGCTCATGTCTGCGGTAGGCTTGCTTAGCATAGGGGGTCTAGCCTTAGGACCCTTACTGGATACAGACGCCCCAGGCAGGAATCGAACTTGCGATCCTCTGTTCCAAAGGCGTGTAGTACTTACGCTATCCAGCTGCTGGTGCCGAAACCCAGGAGGCCAACTCCAAGCCCATAGCACAAGTCACCATCAAGTGCGGGATCTACCAAGGAGATGCTCTGTCCCCACTGCTGTTCTGCATAGGCCTGAACCCCCTCAGTGAGATCATTAACAAGACTGGCTACGGATACCGACTACAGAACGGAGCAGTTGTCAGCCACCTCCTGTACATGGATGACATCAAGCTGTATGCCAAGAGTGAACGAGACATCGATTCACTGATCCACACTACCAGGCTATACAGCAATGACATTGGAATGTCGTTCGGACTGGAGAAGTGTAGCCGGATGGTAACAAAGAGAGGGAAGGTAGTCAGAACTGAGGGGATTGAACTACCAGAAGGCAACATTACAGACATAGAGGACAGTTACAAGTACTTGGGGATCCCACAGGCGAATGGGAACCATGAAGAGGCCGCTAGAAAAGCTGCAACCACCAAGTACCTGCAGAGGGTCAGGCAAGTCCTGAGGAGTCAGCTGAATGGTAAGAACAAGATCCGGGCCATCAACACGTACGCCCTGCCCGTGATCAGGTACCCTGCTGGGGTAATAGGCTGGCCAAAGGAGGAGATAGAAGCCACTGACATAAAGACAAGAAAGCTCCTTACCATGCATGGAGGGTTTCACCCCAAATCCAGCACCCTGAGGCTGTACGCTAAGCGGAAGGAAGGGGGCCGGGGACTGGTGAGTGTCAGCACCACAGTCCAGGATGAGACAACGAACATCCAAGAATACATTAGGAAGATGGCCCCAACTGACCGAGTGCTCAGTGAATACCTCAGGCAGCAGAAACCCAAGAAAGAGGAGGGAGACGAGGAACCATCATGGAAGGACAGGCCCCTGCACGGTATGTACCACCGGCAGATAGAGGAGGTGGCTGATATCCAGAAATCCTACCAGTGGCTGGACAAAGCTGGACTGAAAGACAGCACAGAGGCACTAATCATGGCAGCACAAGAACAAGCTCTGAGCACAAGATCCATAGAGGCTGGGGTCTATCACACCAGGCAAGACCCCAGGTGCAGGCTGTGTAAAGATGCCCCAGAGACAATCCAGCACATAACAGCAGGGTGCAAGATGCTAGCAGGCAAGGCATACATGGAACGCCATAACCAAGTGGCCGGCATAGTGTACAGGAACATCTGTGCCGAGTATAACCTGGAAGTCCCGAGGTGAAAATGGGAGATGCCCCCAAGGGTGGTGGAGAATGACCGAGCTAAGATCCTGTGGGACTTCCAGATACAGACGGACAAAATGGTGGTGGCTAACCAACCGGACATAGTGGTGGTAGACAAACAGAAGAAGATGGCCGTAGTGATCGATGTAGCGGTTCCGAATGACAGCAATATCAGGAAGAAGGAACACGAGAAGCTGGAGAAATACCAAGGGCTCAGAGAAGAGCTCGAGAGGATGTGGAGGGTGAAGGTAACGGTGGTCCCCGTGGTAATCGGAGCACTAGGTGCGGTGACTCCCAAGCTAGGCGAGTGGCTCCAGCAGATCCCAGGAACAACATCGGAGATCTCTGTCCAGAAGAGCGCAGTCCTGGGAACAGCTAAGATACTGCGCAGGACCCTCAAGCTCCCAGGCCTCTGGTAGAGGACCCGAGCTTGAAGGATAAACCGCCCGCAGGGGCGTGCTGGGTGTTTTTTTTGTTTTGTTTTTTATATATATATATATATATATATATATATATATATATATATATATATATATACACTAGGGGTACAACGATATTCGTATCGATATTGAACCGTTCGATACAATAAAATACAACAATACAACATTTGTAATTTATTTTATCAATTTTCCTTCTGACGATGCTGTCTGTGTGGAGCGCTCAGTGAATCTGTGTTCGACTACTCCGCCTAGGCTGCACTGTCGAGCGCAGATCCACTGAGCGCTCCACACAGACAGCATCGACAGAAGGAAGAGCACAGGGCAAGCTAGCGAGACAGAAGTTAAGCTCTCCTTACAACATGGACCTCCCCCACCCTCATTCAGATCTGGCGTTTGGAATTATTTTGGTTTTCATGTGACGTATGACCCTGAAGGTAAGCGAGTCATGGACTAAAGTAAAACAGTATGTTGGATGTGCCATGCAATGCTCAATTACATTGGTGTGAACTAGTGTGTTAGCGCAGTTAGCTCGTTAACGTGTTGGCCGTCTAGCCCCATGCACGGAGCGATCAGCGGTAGCTCGTTAACGGAGATTTGCCGTGTTGTGGCGTTAAGGTCATTTCAACGAGATTAAGCTGAAAGCACTAGTGGGAACACAACGAATATGACTGCACATTTACACCGACATCATCCTAGTGCAAAGACAAAAACAACAAGCATGCTACTAACTTTAGCCGAGTCATTTAGACAGCTGTTAGCACATGATTCTCCTTATGCTGCTGAGAATATAGCCCAGAAGAAGCGGATAGTATAGCTTTTATTTTGGAAAGAGCCATTTCTCTGTAATAAACTCTCTTTTCCAAAGATGAGTGATTCCTCAATCAGATACAGGGCTTGCAATATCGCTAGCCCGACGTCCCGGAGCTAGCGATTTTTTCAGTCGGGCTACCAAAATCTTTCTCTTCCCTGCCCGTCGGGCTATTGTAGGAAAAATATATGTCAATGCTTTTGCATTCTTTCAGAAATGTAGCTGGGTAATTATGTCATTGGCATCGGTGAGCCACTGTCAATATGTGACATATTGAAGTCGCGTTTGAATTTGCGCTTGTTTTTTTGCTTTCACTTTGCAATCGTGCGAACTGTGTATAGAGAGCGACAGCACTGATCTGTGAGTGATGATAATTTGTGCACCAATTCCTCTGACATCGTCTTATTAATCGTTAGCTTACTATGCAAACATGACAAGTGAAATCTCCCGCAGCAAGCTTAAACATGTGAGAGGTTGATCGCGCAGAGAATCGCTGAGCTTATGTGAGTGCGCGTGTAAAAGCATTTCAGTTCTGCTGAGCCAAATAAGACAGGTCAGGGTGAAGAAGTGACAGCCAAATAAAAGCTTACCACAAAACGGAGAAGTTATGACAAATCAGACTATAAGGCAAAAAGAAAGTGCAGCTTTATGGTTTCATGGACAAAATAATTTCTGTGGCTGCAATATGACGAGCTATATAACCAGGGCTGCACATAAGTGGTCCGCAGGTGCGCATTCGCTGTCAAAATAAAAAACGCGCACAAGGGTTAGGGTTAGGGTTAAATTTAAAAACTGTACTTTTGAGTTAAAATATATATTTATAATTTTAATAAATGACAAATTAAAAATGCATGAACATTTTTTTGTATCGAAAAAATATCGAACCGTGACACCAAAGTATCGAACCGAACCGTGAATTTTGTGTATCGTTGCACCCCTAATATATATGTGTATGTATATATATATATATATATATATCAGTGTAAAAAATTTTTAAGGCCAAATTTAGATTGAACTAGTTAAATTTTTTTAAGGCCAAATTTAGATTGAACTAGTTAAATGATTGATTTACTATACATTAGATATTTTGAAACACTAAGGGGAAACTTACTACACAGTGGTGGAACTCCTTTAATTTGGATGTAGTGGAGGTAGCATAGAAACATGTGTTCTTATGTTGTTAGGTTTGGATTAAGACCTTGCTCTTGTGCAGTCACAATTGGTTTTAATAAATGACATGAAATGTGTTTTTCGCCAAAGGGGAACAAAAGAACACGTTGAAAATCAATTTCATCACACCGAGAACCTTTATGCTGATGTCTGCTTTGTGGCAGTCCACACAGTCCATTAGAGAAGCATGGGTGTATCGAAACCACTGAACAGGAGCTTTCAACATGACTGGACACACAAAGAGGTCATGCCAGCAATTTTTAAAGGGGCTTCATAAAACATTTTTCTTGCGGTATGAGTGAGTATTTCTATTCTGACCAAAGCAGGATGGTAATGAGGTGATGCAAATGATTTATTTAATTATGTATGTGTTATTTTTCCCCTTCCATTTTCCCCAAACTCCCATTTTGTTTCCTTTACTGCTTCGTTAGGCAAATGAGGGGGTTGTCATTCAAAATGTGTCATGGGGTCAAATGTGATCGAGACCACAAAAGAAATAGCTGCCTCCAGTTTGGACTTTTCTAGAAAATTGAGGTGCTTAGCTAATCTAGCTGAAAAAATTAATATTATGAACAGTCAGTCAGAATGACTTACAGTTGAGGTCAGAAGTTTACACTCATCATGACTGTAAATGTCATGTTAATTGGGGGTTTTAAATGATTTCTTTGAAATGTTCTTTTTCCAGGGTGGAATAATTGTACAGCATGTCTTTAATGACTTTAAAAAACAAGAATTGAGTGCACAAGTTTGAATTTATCTTGGGTGTTTTTCTAATCCACAGGGTCAAAGGTTTACATCCACACTCACATATGTACATACACTCAAATCGTTTAATAAGTGTCTTTTATTAACTATTTATTAACTTCACTTTAGCAATTATGACTGAATACAATTGGTACTTCTTCTTTGCCATCCTAAAAAGGATTGTATGGCAACACTCACTGGATTGACCAATATGCACGACAACTGGAAAGTCCAAGGAATTCAGTGAAGATCTAAGAAGGAGAATTGTGTAGATTTATGTTGGGGAAAGTCTCTTGGGGTCATTTCTTAACAACTGCAGTTCAAAAACTCTATGTGAGACCAAGTTATTCAGATGTGTGTATCTACAGTGACCCACATGGATGTGATGGACCGAGCAGCGAAGGAAACTCAGGCACAGGTTAAAGTCCAAAAAAAGGATTTTTTATTTAACCCCAAAACATAAATGGTTAAATCATGCAAAAAGAACCAAAATCTTGGGCCCACATAAGAGGTCAAAATAACAGAACTCTAGTCAAAGTTGACAACAATACTGATAACTCAAACACACAAAACCCAAGTGAAACTAACATAATGAACTCCAACAACTTGCGCATGGCTGTATAAACAAATCAGTGGGGGTGTATGTATACGTTTGACCCTGTGCGGATTAGAGAACATACAAAATAAATTCAAACATAATATATGGTTTACTATGGCCCAAATTACCATGACATCCATGCCCATTATGAGTGTATTTATAAACTTTTGACCACAAGCTGTACTTTTTCCTGTGGCCACAGGACACAGTCATGACAGTTGTGGTCATTCATATGAAAAATGCCTCTCTAGCTGTTGCCTGTAGAATAGCAAGCCAGAGTGATGGCAACACAACAAACAGCAGAGCATGAGTCATAACTGTTTATGCCAAGATTTAATGATATCATTCGGTTAGGGTGCCGGAAGCAACATGGAGCATGACAGTTTCCCAACACCAACTGTGGAAAAACTTGGTGATATGGTGATAAACACTTACCTTTATGTTCATCAGTCTGTTTCCCTCGGCCCTGCTGGCACAGCCAGAAAGCTGTATGTGACAGCCAGGTCCCAAGTTTGATTTAAACACGATTATCAAATATGAAAAATTCAGTCTCTTTAGGAAACGAAGATCAATAGGATGAAAGACATACAGCTGACTTTTCACCATACCTACGCATGGAAAAGTGACGTAATTTGAAAGGATATTTGGCATTTTGAAAGCCTTATTGATGTTTGCTCAGAGGTTCCACTCAAATGCCATTCCAGCTCACATCTGCTGGTGTAAGCTTTCTTCCCTTTTCACACCTAGGTTTTAAATTCTGATTGAATTGGTATTAAATATTTTTGAAGTAGTGATGCAGTAAAACTTTTTGGGTCTGCCAACTAATGTTTTATTTAAAAGCAGACTTGTGCAGTCACCATGTCACACATCTTATTCTTGCATTTTTAAAACTTTTTTTTTATTTTGTTTTTCCCCTTTGACCCATGCCACATAGTATAAATAATGAATTTCTATGTTAAGAAAAACATGATTCTTTGGCTTCATTTTTTAATTATTGACTTTCTGTTGCTTTTAGAGTTCTTCTAGACCACTTTGAGGTCAAGCGGCCAGTCTGCTTCGGCAAAACCACCACGAAGCTCAACCACAGCTTGAGAAAGTCTCCCTGATAAAGCTTTCAAACTCTTGGTTGACTCATTGAAAATCACACTTGGCATGAATCTTCAGATGCTACATTTTAATGTCGCTGAACTTTAGAAGTTGCTAGAGAAGCAATGGAAGTGCTCACTGCTTTTAAATTCAAAGTTATAAAGAAACAGTCTGTAGTTGATGTAGAAAATATGCCGTGTTTATGGCACTGCAGCCAATACTTTCTAACCTGCTGGTGCCTCGATGTTTTCCAGCAAAATCAGTTATTTTCCATGTCTGAGGTACTCTCTGCTAGGCAGTGCAATGAATAAGTATGGCCATTTCTCAAAAAGGAAGGACTGAAGGTTTGCAGTTGAAGCAATATACAGTATAACCTTATCAAGATTCCCAGCCATATTGCAAGTCATGTTAACCCAGAAAAGGAACCGAGCCAGCCCTGTAATTCCCATTTGATGATAAGCCCCAGCAGTGCAGAAAGTCAGAATCTCTCCGTCCACCCAACATATCAGGACAGGGTCACTATTTTATTGCTTGGGGATTCTTATTGGACAATAATAGTGTCTGAGATACCCAGCAGGTGCCTGAATAAACCCTCTAATAGAGCAATTATTCTCAAACAAAAGGTCACCTCAGGCGTGACGACAGGCCCGGAAATCAATAAAGCTTCCAATTATGACCGAAGCACTGGGCCTATATTTGGTCTGCGGCTGCCAGCCATCCTGGAGAAGATCAGATTTCAGGGAACCCTCATTCCCCCAGTACGTCTTTGTGATTAAGTTACCAAAATTTATTTTAGGATTCACTGCCATGGCACCTTTAAAAATGCATAAATGATTCAGGCCCTTATGAATTGGTCTCCTTTTTGAAAGCTGATCCCTACAGAGTCCTGCAGCCGTTTCTCAGCTCACTTAAAAGATTAAAATTTTTCTTCAACAGAAATGTTTAATCCTTTTCAGCCAGCATGAGAGTGATCCCAGAAGAGACTGAAGTCTTGAAGTGAAACTTGGGTGTTTTTGTGCCACCGCCATTCCTACTGCCTTCTAATGTCGATTTAAAATAGAAAATCATTTGGGAAGTCTTACTTGGGTGGTTTCAGGCGGCAGGAACAGATGACCTGTTTAGTTGCAGGTGCTTGTTGCTTTTGTGTGTTTAGCTTGTTTCATTTGGAGAGCACATTTGAAGACTGATTAGCAACTTTCTAATACTGTAAGTAGTCTGCGTGATCACAAAGAATAGTAGAGCAGATTTAAAAGTTCAGTTTAATAATGGGCACCCTTTTAAGGCAGTTCTTCAGTTTTTTTATAACTGCCTGCTCACCAGCCTCAACAGAACTAACAGAAGGCACCATATTTTATAACAGTTTATATTGTAGAAAGAAAAGTGCTAATATGGTGGCAATATAAATGTAAATGTAGATTTTACCTGACTACACCAAAGGAAACTTAGTTTGAATGAAGATGTGGGGTTATTTTTTTCCCCATTACTAACCATATACTTCTATTACAGTGTTATTTGCTGATCTGTTAGAGCTAATCTATATTGTCAACCATATTTACTAGCTAGCTTGGCACATGTTTTAACAGATAATAGGTTGCATTAAGAAAAGTTTCTAATCATTGTACTTGAATGTAAGTTAACCAAAAGGTAATTGTAAGCCAAGTAGTTGTAAATTCTAACAAATCAACATACTTAATTACAGCTCCTCTGTTTAAAATTTGCTGTGGAGGCATAATTAGATGACAAATTGACAAAGCAGCATCGATGACTTCACCCTCAAGTAATTGGCATACACTATTGACTCCGGTGCAAGAAGCATTATGCATGAACAAAAATCTTGTTAACTATGTTTTTTTTCTTTGCATATTGACATCGGCAATACGCATGACTGCATATAACTCCCAGATCACTTGAATGTAATTGAACACCTTGCACAAAAAGGCTATCTTAAGCTTTCTCTGCTACTAGCTTTTCTCTTTTACCTCCCTCCTGCCCTGCACTTTAATTCTTAACCTACCTTTCAATTCTCCTCTCTACTTCTGCTGCACTCTATATTGTAGTGAAGGGAGAGAGGAGAGTCATACAGCCCAACTCAATGACAGGCAACTCAGATTTCTGAAAACATTCTTGAGGCTGCAGTGCAGTATTTGCCTCCTGTCTCAGACAGTAAGATGTGGTTATATGCAACATGAGCTTTTCTCCACATTTCTTCCATGTTTATTCCAATAGTTTGAGGAAATAATTAGCACGGGAGATTATGTACTGAAGATTGCACGAGTATACATAAATATTGCTATACTTACCAGCTAAAACATTAAAGCTGCTGACAGATGAAGAGAATAATATTGATCTTCTACCTACGACTGCAGTTGTCAGTTGGTGAGCTTTATTAGACATCTAGTAAAAAGTCAATTCATGAAGTTGATGTGTTACAAGCAAGAAAAGTGCATGCGCAAAGATCTGAATGAGTTTGACACAGCTCATCTTCAGCTTGGTAGATGAGTGGACTGGAGTACGTCGTGAAAACAGCGAGCCTTGCAGGGTAATATCTACTGGAAGATTTCTATGGAGCCAGAGACAAGGCAATAGGTGTCAAAGTCTCACTGAGGTGAATCGGGAGCAAAAGCTGGCCCATGTCATCCAGTCTCACAGAAGAGCTACTGTAGCACAAATTGCTGAAAACCTTATGATGGATGGGTGTCTCACTTTTTGGTGCATGACTCACACAAGTCAGCATGCTCATGCTGAGGCTTCTACCCACCCAGCAGTAAGATTATTAAGATCTTTTTTAATCCAGGTAAATAGAGAAAAGCTAGATACAGTGACACATGTTTTTATGCCCTCTGAGTTGGATTCTTGTGATTCATTTACACAAGCTATGGCTTGTACTATACCTATATAGTATGCAGAAAGAGAACACATCATTGGTTACCCTTGATTATTAATTTTAAAATTGATTCTAAGATTATCTAAAAATCTTCTAAAAAAGGTCCTCAACCAAGGCTCTGCTGGCAAACCCACAATCTCAGATGAGGACTAGGGCTGGGCTATATCATACCGTTCACGGTAATACCGGTGTAATTTTGGGCAACGATAGGAAAATGAAATATCGCGATAGAATATGGGTAAAACGCGCATGCGGAGTGCCTATGTTTACAAACGCATATGGCGGCGACGCAGAATGAGAAGAGCGAAAGTGGATCGTTAAATGAAACGGATGAACTAGAATTGGTTTGTAAAAATGCTGCAACTTCAGTGGTGTGGAACTGGTTTAGCTTTCGTCCGTCAGATACACAACAAAGCACTATTTTTGGTAGAGCATGCTAGCGGGCCGTCATTATTACTGTGTTTTTTGGAAAATACGGCACACTTAAAATCAATCCTTTGATTTTTCTGAAAATCGACAGTGCCCCTTATAGTCCCATGTGCCTTATGTATGAATTCTGGTTGTGTTTGCTGACCTCGAAATGATTTTATGTCGTACACGGTGCTCGAAAATCTGTCAAATGTTTTAGTATGGCTTTGCTAAGCTACGAAGCCGCACCGCTTGATGGATTGTCGGAGCTTTACGGCTATATTAGGCAGGTGCCTCACGGAGTGATACGTACTGTGCTTCAACCTACGGTAATATTACCATGTTGCGTGTGTATAACCTCTTTTTAAGTTTTGTGGATATTATACATGGTTATGCTGAGGATATGTCGGCCAGTTTCCACTGGAAATGCCTTTTGGTTAAACTGTCAGCAAGGCATTTGCATTTGCACTGTTACATTTTTATATAACTTTAATGCACATAAAAAAACAGCTGCTTGTTTAAGTGAAAATACATTGATGGGGTTTTTTGCACTAATAAAGTTGTGGAGTTGTAAAGCATTTTGTCTAGTGTCAATTATATCATCAGTTATATCATTATCGCAAATTTTCAAATGTATATCGTGATAAATATTTTTGGTCATATTGCCCTGCTCTGAGGACTAGGAGTGATTGGGCGTTTTTCACCAGGACACCCACTCTTTGGAACAGAGATCAGATTGGGTGCTTCTTCTCATCGTTTAAACCCCTCTTAAACAAGCCGTTAAACAGGTATACCTAACTGAGTGGGCTTGTCGCAAAATATTGCAGCACGGCAAGAGCATGGCTAGGCAGCAATTATGTAAGCATGAAGATAAACATATAGGTGAATTCTGTGGTTAAGCCCAATAAAGAAATCAATTTTAACAGGTGATGTTAGCTTAAGAAGATGGGTCTGTCATCATAGACACTCTCTACAGATGTACTGACTGCAAGTTCGCCCACTTAAAATGATGACAGAGGTCAGTAATTTGCACCAGAGGTACACTTCAACTGTGAGAGACAGAATGTGAAAAAAAAATTCCATGAATTCACATGGTAGGATTTGTAAAGAATTTATTCGTAAATTAGGGTGGAAAATAAGTATTTGGTCACCTCAAACAAGGAAAATCTCTGGCTCTCACAGACCTGTAACGTCTTCTGTAAGAAGCTTTTCTGTCCCCCACTCGTTACCTGTATGAATGGCACCTGTTTGAACTCATCATCTGTATAAAAGACACCTGTCCACAGCCTCAAATAGTCAGACTCCAAACTCCGCCATGGCCAAGACCAAAGAGCTTTTGAAGGACACCAGGAAAAGTATTGTAGACCTGCACCAGACTGGGAAGAGTGAATCTACAATAGGCAAGCAGCTTGGTGTGAAAAAATCAACTGTGGGAGCAATCATCAGAAAATGGAAGACATACAAGACCACTGATAATCTCCCTCGATCTGGGGCTCCATGCAAGATCTCATCCCGTGGGGTCAAAATGATCATGAGAACGGTGAGCAAAGATCCCAGAACCACACGGGGGGACCTGGTGAATGACCTGCAGAGAGCTGGGACCAAAGTAACAAAGGTCGCCATCAGTAACACACTACAACGGCAGGGAATCAAATCCCGCAGTGCCAGACGTGTTCCGCTGCTGAAGCCAGTGCATGTCCAGGCCCGTCTGAAGTTTGCCAGAGAGCACATGGATGATACAGCAGAGGATTGGGAGAATGTCATGTGGTCAGATGAAACCAAAGTAGAACTTTTTGGTATAAACTCAACTCGTCGTGTTTGGAGGAAGACGAATACTGAGTTGCATCCCAAGAACACCATACCTACTGTGAAGCATGGGGGTGGAAACATCATGCTATGGGGCTGTTTTTCTGCCAAGGGGACAGGACGACTGATCCGTGTTAAGGACAGAATGAATGGGGCCATGTATCGTGAGATTTTGAGCCAAAACCTCCTTCCATCAGTGAGAACTTTGAAGATGAAACGAGGCTGGGTCTTCCAACATGACAATGATCCAAAACACACCGCCCGGGCAACAAAGGAGTGGCTCCGTAAGAAGCATTTGAAAGTCCTGGAGTGGCCTAGCCAGTCTCCAGACCTCAACCCCATAGAAAATCTGTGGCGGGAGTTGAAAGTCCGTGTTGCTCGGCGACAGCCCCAAAACATCACTGCTCTCGAGAAGATCTGCATGGAGGAATGGGCCAAAATACCAGCTACTGTGTGTGCAAACCTGGTAAAGACCTATAGTAAATGTTTGACCTCTGTTATTGCCAACAAAGGTTATGTTACAAAGTATTGAGTTGTATTTTTGTTATTGACCAAATACTTATTTTCCACCCTAATTTACGAATAAATTCTTTACAAATCCTACCATGTGGATTCATGGATTTTTTTTTCACATTCTGTCTCTCACAGTTGCAGTGTACCTCTGGTGCAAATTACTGACCTCTGTCATCATTTTAAGTGGGGGAACTTGCACAATCGGTGGCTGACTAAATACTTTTTTGCCCCACTGTATACAGTTAGAACAAATTGCTTCCTATAGAAGTCTGTTTTCAGTCTTGAGCCTAAACTAAACAAACAACCTCTCAGCTCGAGCTTTGCAAATGCTGCATATTAGTGCGAGTAGTACTAAACTATTTATGGTAAAACTCATTGTCTTTTGTTTTTCGCCATCATCAGTCTTCTACAGTGGGGAAAAAAACACAGCTCGTTTAGCAGACGGACACGTTGTCTTCTTTGTAAAGAGACTGACCACCATTTCTGTCTCTCCGTTTAGATGTGATGTACTCTTGGAGGCTAATGCACACATTTCTCTTCTCGCCGACATTCTCGCTGGAGACACTCATCGACCTTTTTTCCACTGTAGCTTGACAAGAGAGCAAGCTGCTCGCCACTTTTCAGAGACGAGAGCACTTTCTCTGGGCTATTTTCAGGTAAAGGCAGCAGCAAGGTAGACGGTAGAGTGAGGAGGGGGGGAGAAAAAGGAGGGCAGAGAATGAATGTTTTGTTCGTTATTGAAAAGTACATTTATCTGCAATAGTGCTTCAATTTGATTACTCATTATATTGTACATTTTTAAAAAATGCACTTATAAAATATTTCATTTGGTGGTTTATTTGTACTTTGTGTTCATGATAGATTGTGCAACCAAGACACTTTCAATACATGTTTAGAATTCCAAATTGTAGTAATGAGCCTTTCAAAATATAATTTTACTGGACTTGAGAGGGAAAATTGAAGAGAAGCTGAACATGATGCACACACACACATTTGGATGTGACTGTTATTTCACTCAGACTTTTCTCTCACTGCATCTGGTCAAGTCTACTGCCTCGCAGCGAATCCTCAAGTCTCTGCATCAGGGCTCATTAGCTGCAGCCCACTAAGCATATCTGTTAAAGCCTGCTGCTTCCTCCATGTCCTGCATTGCCACCACAGTGCTGGCATACCTGATTTTCTTTTTTTTTTCCTCAATGAGTGCTTCGATGGTGGGTCTTGGTGGGGAATTATCCTTATTTCAGTGCATTCTCCTCTCCAGTAATAGTCTGCTCGACAACTGAAGTGCCCGCCTCAAACTAAAATGTCAAGGTGCGTATCTGAAAAGACGGTGTGAATAAAGTCTTTGGAGAAGGGTTGAGCTGTATTGACGGGGATGGCTCAGCTACTAAAGTAAAGGCTTGTCATTATGATACCTGGCAAAGAAATTGGCCTCATGATTGTTTTTCAGGTCTTTTTGTTTTCTACCTTTTAATTTCTTCCTCGCTGTCCAAATCAGAATTTTACTTTCTACCAGAATTTATACATTCATGGTTCACTTTATCAAAAAGACAGGTTTTTATAAATATTTTCTGCTCTTTAACTTGACGCCAAGGAAGCCAATGTTTATGTCTGCTGTGAAATGTAAAAACCACAAACACGTGTTCATTTAGAAAAAGTGTTAGTCAGTGTTGTCTGTTTAAACCCTGGCTATTTGTTTGCATATGGATGACAGAGAGGAAAGTGTTTCCTTTCAAAGGACTCATTTAAAAGGAGCCTTTTTAATTGTTGTGTTTCATAAATTCCTGCTGACCATAAATTATTCATAAGCTTTGCAAATCAAAGGCGAAACCAACATAAAGAGTCTTAGTAAGGTGTTAGCCGCTGCGTGCTGCCAGAAGAGCTTCAAAGCTCCTTGGTGTTCACTTTGCAAGTTTTCACTGAATAACGGAGCCTCTGCATCCCCTCAAGGGTTCAGGTTTCTCTTTTAGTTTGCCACCCGTGTATTTGTTGTTGTTTTTTTTGTTATTGGTTTTTTTAATCATTGAAAAATGTGCACCAAAGTACAGTTTATATAGTTGTATGTAGTTAGCAGTTCGCTTCTGCTGTGCTTTTTTTTTTCAATTTCAAATAAAGTTTTAATTTGCCATATTCTGTTATACCTCCCGATTTAGTAGAAATATTGATAAATGGACTTTATTTATGTAAGGCTCTTCTAGTGTTATCACCCAATCAAAGCACTACATTACATTGTGGAGGGTTGTGCTTCATGTACTTAATGTTTCTATCGCTCTCCGTTGTCAGCCTCTATTCACCCTTCAACTATTGCTACTACTAACTTTTTTGTTGTTGGTCTTCTTCTTTTCCCGGTAGTTTCCATTTCTATTTTTAGTTATTTTACCATGTGGCCTCGCAGTTATCAGGGAATGCTATAGGGTGATGGAAGTGATGTTGTTTTGACTGCATATTTGCACAATAATTTTCCTTTGAGATTGCCACCCAGTGGGTTAAATACTTGCATAGTGAAAGCAAGACTCAAACCAAAACAATCTTGACATCAGTGGTAATCACTGTGTTGCCACCACATTGTACAATCAACATTCCTTTAATAATAATAATAGGGTGAAGGAAAACAGTTGCCTGTTGCTTGTTTAATCACAAAGGATTGACACAGGGAATAGTTCTTCTGCTGTTTAATCAGGATGTTATTCAGGTTCCCGCAGCTGAAAACATTTTTGGAGCTGCCCAGTGCAGTTTTCATTTCTACTGACTGCACTGAGCAGTAAGCTGAATACACCGGGGTTAAATGCCTCGCTCCCTTCGTTGTTGGTAGTATTGTTTAAGGTCACGAGGTCATTTTCAGTGTACTGTCTGTACCCGGTCTTTTTTGTTAGCAATCTAGGTTTGAGGCAGCAAATTGTCGGTTTGATACTGAGGAGTAGTTTGCTCATATTGCCCAGGCATTGTCAAGAAGACCAAGACACCCACACATTCCAGATGAGTTTCTTCTGAGCATGAAGCTCATAAGAAATGATTCAAATTATTTCCAGACATGGTTTGTTGGTGTGGTTTTGAAATTGTTTCTTTTGGGAGTGTTCTTTGTTTTGTTGTAGAAAAGTACTTTTTTAAAATTGCTTTGAAATGAATCTCCACATCATGGTATGAACTCTTGCACTGCACTACCCAAAAAGCATTGCAGTATAATTGGCACGTTAGTTATCTGCTTATATTTGCCTTCAAGGTATTATGGGCAACATGGCTGCAAAATGTGCTTCAAGCTATACCTTTATACATTTTATTAACATATGTCTAAATTTCTCAATATTGTTTTTTTTTTTGTCTTTAACCTGAAACTAATGGTGGTTTTAAAATGAATTACACATTCATATTATTGCATACACATCATGCTGTGGCACTGCTCAGAATTTCTTTACTTTACTCCCGAGTACATGTGCTCTGCTCGTTCACAGCTTACTGATCAGCTCCTAAGTACCCACCTTTATATATCTGCTGTAAACAAACCACCCAGCACAAAACAGCGGATTACTACTACTAGATTCAATATCAACCTTTTTCAGACCTTGACAAAGCAAGGGTATATTTTCTTAACAGAACATACAGTGTCAGCATGGCTAGTTGGTGCTGCAATCCCTTTGCTGAGAGATGAATATGTTGGTCTCTAAGGACTGAGACAGAGGCAGTGTATGTTTATTTTTTTCGAAGGAAAAGTGCAGTGGCTCGCACCATACCGACCACAAAGACAGAGCATTGGATTATGCCATTGGAGATGTTTGTTGTCTGTCTGTTCAGTTTTTATTTTATTTTTTTTTGACCATCTTCCTTCTTTCCACGGTTGTAAATCCACACTTACTGCACACCTTGTTCTCTGTGTAGAGGGAAATTATAGAATTTGCATTGACTCATTTTAAGTCTGCTACAAGTAAATATTTTATACTCACAATGAGAATGTCTTTCCACTACAAGAAAGCCTTTTTTTTCTAAATTTTTGTAATTCCAGAACAACCAAAGAAGCTTTTTTTCTAATGTTGTAGTAAAGAACTGCTGACCATATAAAATAGTGCATCTATATTCTATAGATTTATTCAACAGAAACATCAGTAGAAGTAATATTCTGATGAATAGTACAGCCTTGGCTTTAGCAGTACTCTTGTAGGATTTTCCAGAGCTGTTCTGCATTGGATTGCTGCCAAAGTCCTTCATCCAAGGCTTTTTGAGACTTTCCATGAATTTACTGGCCTTTTAAGTTATCCACACTATTTTGGTAAGTTGTAAATTTGGGGTTTGACTTTGCCATTTTGCTGATGTGCTTAAGCTTATTATTCTGGTAAAAGGTCCTCTTACACCTCAAGTTTTGGACAGATTCTTTGGACTAGTTCAAGCACTTTTGCTGTAAATATGGCTCTGAATTCATTGCTGAATTTGGTATTCTTCTCCTGAAAAGGTGGTTTGCACCAAATGGCTATTTTTTTGGATTTGAAAAAATAAAAACAAGTGCATGCATCAAACACTTATATGCTGTAGTTCCTGACACCTGGTGTGGCCATTTTTCTTTTTCTTTCTTTTTTTATTGTAGTACATGTCATCGGCTTTCCTTAGAGTCAGATGGTGTATTTCAAATCATTTTGAGACCTTCCAGACTTGGCGATCCATCACCATTTTTCTTTGCTTTCTTTGTCTTTGAGAGGTCTTATTTATGTGAGTGATAGGTGCTGTCACTCCCTAATGAGAAGCTAATTACTCATACCTAAGTAGATCCTGATCGATATAGGTTTTCATAACTTGTATTTGGTGATTTAAAAATCTGATATTGCGATGCATTGACTGATTATTATAATTATTTTTATTTTATTTTATTTTTTTAAAAATTAGACATACAAAACGAAGACATCTGGCTAGCATTTTTATGTGTAATTATATACTCTCCTTGGATTAGCTACTTGTTGTTTGTGTCAATAGTGAAGTTGCAAAGTGCCCTCTGGTGGACAAACTGTGTAACATTTTTACTCATATGGTTTGAAGGGTGTTTCTCCCATTTCTTTACCTTTTTAAGACCTTTTCATTCAGTCATTAGCCATTATAAATAAATTGGTCTACACCTAGTTTGAAACTTTATTTAATGGACGAAAGGCGTGACTTCTATGTACCAGGTTGCTTGTGATAAAAATATGCTTAAAAAGCCAAATAATTTCATTTGCACGTTCTTTTTTTATGTGTGAAAACAACAAGACTACGCAACTTTTTACCCTATGGAAGGATTAAAAGTATCAATAGTCCTGCTCTCAATCCCAGGACTATGGTCAAGTTCATGCTCGATGAGCTTGCTACCTTCAAACAACATGCATCCTGACATGGAGTGAGCTTGCATCTATAAAGACTGCAGGCACTGAGGATTGCTGGCTGGTGATTTTTTTTTCCCACCCTTGATTACATCTGAAGAAAACTGTAGTTTTAGTGTGTTTGCTTTGAATAGAACTGTAAAGAAATCCACATTTACTGAACAAGCAGAAAAGCAAACACAAAAAACTCAGCATGGCTCGTTAATCTGACTTTGTCTTTGTAAATATTTAAATTAAACATTTTCTATATGTGCATTCTCTCTCCCACTTTCCAGACAAAATATTAATGTCTTGAATTGGATGCTGTACTTTGCCTTTTGCTTAATAATAAAGACATGCTGCCTAAAAAGATACAGACATGGAATCTCACACACCATAAGTGCCATTAGCCTAGTTTAGCCACCAGCCATGTTGTTATTAGCCAATCCTTTTTTCTCACATTTTGTAACAGTCAGCATCTCCTGGATAGGACCATTGGTGCCAGCAGTGGTTAATGTAATGGATAGTTTGTCCTGGAAGGCTTTTATTTGCTGACTCTCATTTTGTTTTTCATGGATGCCCTCTGTTGCATCACTGAGAGTGACGGGCGGTAAGTAGACAGATTTAGGTTGTCTTGCTGTTTTCATCATATATTTACTTATATATGGAAGTTACTTACATATTTACATTTTAGTTTAGTTCCTCACTCTGCTTACACAAGATGTATGAGCTACATAGCAACTATTTCACACATCGGATAATTCTGTGCTTTAGTTGAAAGCGTAATAAGACTATTAACTTAATTGTAAAAACCCCATTCTGAATATCATGTAATACCTTAGTAGCACACACACCACCTGTATTCTGTTTACCGTTTATGACAAAATTGTAACTAAATTGAAAACTACAATAGGCATTTTCTGAGGACAGCTGATATTGGCTGTGAATTATTGATGTATCTGACTAGGGTGCAACTGTGGATCATCAGAGAAGTTAAAAATGTTTAAAATACACATTTGTTTATATTTGACTCCACTCTGCCTGTTAGACATTTATGCAAATTAGTGCATATTTAGTCACCTCTTTTGCATATCTTGAAATTTCAGGACACTTCATCTTCTTAATGTATTAATGGAAAAGTGTTTTTGTGAAGTCTTTTTTCAAATAATGAGTTTTCCCTGTCAGCCAGATATCCTCACGTCAGTATCAATTATGTACACCAGAATTTCCTTTTTACGCCTTTCCATATTCTAAAGGTTTTTGCAGAGGTGTTGTTTGTATTATTCGAAGTCTGATTTATGCAACATTTATTCCTTCCAAAACAAAACATGGAAAACATATTTTTTGATTGTTGGCAGTAATTCCTGATTAAGTTAATGATAAAAATCCCTGCTGTCAAAACCTATGATTCAAGTGTGCCAACAAAATTAAACAAGATGTTTAAGCCTTACAGTTCATTACACTTGTAGCATAGACATGCTCCATTGAATTGAATAAGGACTTATGTAATATTCAGCTATATGATGAATGTTGAGTGCACATACACTGGCCAGTAATTATGAAACAAATAGTCTCACAACCCTGTTAAATCATTCAGTGGCCACTCTTACATGCAAAGCATGCTCTTCCATTCTCAGCTGAATAGCATGAACAACTGGGTTGTGGTAATAACAACAGGTGGCCAGATGGAGGGTAAGCAATGAATTATTTTTAAACTTTGACAGAGTCACCACGGTAACACAACACAAGGGAATGCAAACAAACTAGACAGATTCAAACGAACTATGCAGTTATGTGGGATCCATCACAGCCTCACAACCCTGTTAAAATATATTATTTTTAATGAGATTTACTTATTTTTTGCTGTTTTATTGAGGCCGATATCTATAACTCACTGTATGCACTTGAACTTCCACTGTGCAGTCAGCATTGCTGGTACATGATCATACCCATCATTGTCGCCCTCTCTCACCCAGAGAAACACTGTCTGTATTTGCAAGCATAGAAGCTCTCCCAATCAGATTTTTTTTTTTTAATTTCAGCAAGAAGAGAGGTGAATGCAGGTTATTTTATTTTTTCTTCCAAAAAAGAAGACCACACTTGAGCGTGAGACATTCTTCATCATGAGAACACTTCAGCCAAACATTATGCCAATAAAGGAGGAAGGAAGTCTATTCTTTCTACATGAATGTTCATATTTTACTTTGCAAACTGATAAAAAAAAAACAGCACGCCAGAATACATTAGCCTGGGTAAACATCAACAAAGCAGCAGCCTCTTTTTATTAGACCCCTACGCCTGGAAGCAGTGGGTTGAGGGGCATTTCATTTCGAGAAAGCGAGCGCGTCTGTCGGTGCATATTGTTTCCATGATGGCAATTTATTTCGCCAGAGTAGCAGGACAAGTGTGCATTATAGAATGAAGGCTGATAGATAAGAACAATAGAAAAGATACTTTTCAATTCTTAATGTTGTTGAGAGATGCACTGGCTGTGCTGCCTGGTTGCACTGAATACTAATCTTTCTGGGTGTGGGCTGAGGGGACATGCAGTGTTCTGCAGTGAAACCTTCCCATCCAGCTTTCTTTTTTCTTCCCTTCCTCTGTTTTTTTTTTTTGTATTCTCCACTAACCTCCTTCCACACAGCAGCTCAGATGATTTTGTAGTTACTTTGCAGCTGGGAGCATTCCATGCAAAACACTTAAGTGAGCCTGAGCAACAAAACTGCATCTCATAAAACTCGAGTTGCTGGTGAACAAGCACAGAGTGTTAAGTGACCAGATATTTTCAGTGGCAGACCTCTGTATGGAGTTGCTTGTTTTCCTGTAGGATAGCATGTTATTGATGGAAAGAAGAATATAGTATAACATTAGAAAGCTTGTACTGTCACTGGTTCCTTTGAAATATAGTGCTTTCTCTGTAGACTGACAAAAACCCACCTCTTGTGGACTGCAGGCCTTGAAAGTCGTCAGCAGGAACACAACAACCAAAAGTCATGGGAAACCAATGTTATTAACCAACTTCGAGAGACAAAGGAATGAAGTTTCAGGTATCTGGTTAAACTTTAGAGCAAGTGATTGAGGTGACTACCAATGAAAGTGAAGGACATTGCTGATTGACATGTGGTAAGGTGGTAAATGTTACAAAGGCAACAAGACTCAAGACTGTTTTCTCTCAACTGACAACCAGTTACCAAGCAAAGGGCAAGAAGTGAATGACCTTCTTTGTGCACAGATCTTGACCTTAACCAAGTAGTTGTAGTTGCCAAAAATCTCATCAAATCTTGAAATGTAAGGTATTCACTACTTGAATACTCTTCAAAGACCATCCTCACACAGTCCATCTGGGCAGTGCCAAGTGGACAGTCAGTGTTGAGTCTGTGACACATGGGCCTTTTTATAAGTAAATAATTTTTTTTCAGGAATTTAGTGGTGACAATATTTAGTTCATATTTAGTTTTGCCAATTAAGCACATAGATGGCTGGCGGTGACATGGTCACAGCAACTCTTTGTGCAACTGAACTAAATTTAGTAATTGCATACAATAGCAGAACTGCGTGTACATTCTGTGACAACAAGAATTACCGTAATCAATGATTTATAAAAAAAATAAACTCCTTATAGCAGTAACATGTTCTAAATACACATTAACTGGGATTTGCTTTTATTTAACACATGAGGCTTGCTGTCTCAAATGTAGTAACAAAATACAGATAATGGAACAAATGTCAGCTACACGCCTTATTTCGGAGTTTGTCACTCATAATCCATACAGATCCAATTTACCTCAGAAGGTTTGGAGTCAGCACATCACACATTTGCATGCAAGGGTACAGCTTCCTTCACATACTTAGCTAATGTTATGCTGGAACATTTCCCAGGGGTAGCTTTGAATAGGCATCAGTCATTAAAGCAGTAGTAACATAGAATTTTGGAAGAATGACCACAATGCCCAATGTTCTACTATTAGAATAGTCAGGCCAGACTTTTATTTTTCCTCCACTGAAATTCATTTATCTTTAACATGTACTTGTGGCACTGCTGAAGTTAAGAGATGAAGGTAAACCTTTTCATTCGGCAGGTACATTTTGCCTCCCCTGACAGATCTGTAGACACATGCTGCCACAGGAAAAAGTGACGAAATGAGGAGAAACTCTGCTTGTGTTCTTTGTTGTTCTTGTTTCCTAAAGAAGACGTGCGTTGAGACTGACAAATAGACTTTTGCCCTCATGCATTATATATGAGAGGCAAGCAAGAAGGGCTATTCCCTCATGTGTGTGCCTCATCACTTGTTTAGCCATATCATGATGTGTGTATACTATGCAGAGGAGCTTTAGCTATAGGGATAATAACCTGATTCACTCGTACTCTGTTTCCATGGCGATGAGGAAAATATTACAGAATAGATGCGAGTAATTGCTTCTTCTTCAGAATGTGCGCTTGCATGTTAAAGGGACATTTTGTCTATGGCTGCAGCAGAAATCATATTTTAAAACACGTGTACGAGTTCCAGGGTATGGTTGGCGAACTAAATGAGATTTCAAATGAGGAGTGTTCAGGTTCCTTTTTAAATGAAGCCAATGTGTAGGTGCCCTTGGCCACTTCATAAACAAATCAATCATTGACATAACCAACTATACAGCTGAGCAACATATTTACAGTTTGGTTCAGAAAAGGTTTTAGTCTATATGGCAAATTACCTTTTCTTAACAGCTGTTAAGAGCGTATGTGGCAGGTATCCATGTTTTATTGAAATATCTGTGCATTAGCTGATAAATTAGCATTCTTAACCTCTTGTCTAAATATGGTCAGGCCAAAATGCTGAAGTTGAAGCTTGAGAATATACCTTCACAAAACCACAGGTACCGTCATGGAGACTGAACCGATCTTATATATACATTCTATATATTTTCAAATTTTTATGGCAGCCCTATGTCATATACACTGACTCGTCCTGCGGCAGTGTGTTTCTGTGTTATTCTACAGAGATGTGATTTAAAGCAAACTCTGCAGAGAGAGGTCAGCTGGCAGTGGCGCCCTCCCAGCATCTCTTTAATGGACTGGAAGAGATTCACTCGCAAATCAAACAAGCCAGGCGGAAGAAACTCAAGAAGAACATACACACACACACATGCTAGACAGTTGAAAATTTGTTCTCCTGGCCTAAGTAACAAAAAAGACAGCTTGTTTATTTACAGCCGTATCGCTGCACCTCACTTTATGACAACAAGAAGATTGTCCAAATGTGTTTGGGTGCAGTTGCATGGGTGCTCTTTGACCTGTGAAGCACAGAGCTGGAAGATGCGCACCATTTGGAATCTTTTATTCAAAGATTAAATGTCTGATTGAAAAAGGCCTAAGAGAAAATCCATCTGTACTTAAAGCCACTTAAACAATGGAAGAGGATTTGAACTTGAGACTAATCTGCTCATATTTCTGCCAAAATGAAGTCCGCTTGAGGAAGATGAAAGAAGGAGAGATTCAAAATCCCTCTGTTTGAAGTTTAAATCATGCCTCTGCACTATGAAACTGGTCTGAAATGACACCTATTAGTCTTTGTTTGCATGAAAAAAATTAGGTTTGTAAAATAAATTGAAACAACTACCTAATAATCATAAAGCAAGTAAATATTACAAAATAATCTGCATTATGCGATTATATGGTTTTATTAGTGCATGTCATTATATGACCTAATCTAATCCATTTCTTTCTGTGCTTTCTGACCCTAATCTCCATCACTTGCAGTCAAAGCTGTGGCACATAACTTGTGCTGCAGTTTTATTTAATCAAAGCCAAACATGTTTCCTGTCCGCCCTGCTGTCACTGCATGACCTGACTAACTTTACTGTAGAAAGAATCATTTTATAAAAGACTAGAAACTTTTTATTTTTGTTTATGTTTCGATCTTTTCAGCTAATTTCTCACCTTGTTCGCTGTGACAACTATATAGATGTGAATAGCTCACTTATTTATATTGTGTTTAGGCTCAATATTATGCATTCTTTGGACTGTGTCTGATGTAAATGACAGATTGTTGGCATGCTATACATCCCCCCAGCTAATTTATGGTACCTTCTGACTGTGTCGTTTTATTTATTTTTTTTTTAAATGCATCAAGGCAAACTGGAACATTTAGACAATTTTTTTTTCTTTCATTTTTTGGTTAAATCCTGGGCAAACCCCCAATGTTATGTTCCCCAAAGTGGACTAAGGGAACGCAAAAGAACTTAAAGAAGGCATTACAGCATTTTCAGTCCAATTATCTGAGCAATGGTCTTGAGGTTAATTTGAGTGATAGTCTTTCCAGGAAGTCTGCACTTCTGTTTTAGTGAGTGAAATTCTCAAATTTCATGTGAATTGCATTACGTGGATACAGACACCTGGATACAGTCTCCATATAAGCTAAGTGCTGACTGTCTCAATCCTGATTAACTCATGACAGCATCATCCTGTACTTTTAGGTTTTAGCCACAACCATCTCTAAGACTGTCTGTACAAGGGCTCAAAGGGACTCAAGAACTCCTTTTCCCATGGTGTTATAAGTGATCTAAGATTTATGCTGGAAGATGATGTGTGTTGCAATAAACATCTGAATTAAAATACAGAAACTGTGCATGCAGCAATAGCAGTACACAAGACTTTGGTTGACAGATACACTCCTGCACATCACTGTGTTTGTTCAGAATCAGAATTAATTAACTATACTGTCACTAATGCTGGAGGCATTATCATTTTGTCCTGAGGGAGAATACATGTAGCCATGCCCAACACAATATAGTTAGAGCTATTAAAGCAGCAAAGGGAGATGAGCCAAATCGTCTCGTCTGACATAGCATCAAATGAATTGAGCAATTTCTCATTATTTAGAACATTTTTAATGGTCTGTTCTTTCTTAGATGATTGCTGGTTTGGGCATTATGACTGTTACTTTGTCAACACTTTCAATGTTTCTAAAAAGTCAATATGGAAACTAACCTGAAAGGTCCTCTTAAAAAGTCAGGTTTGTTGTAAAACTCAAATGAGCTCAACGGAAGTTGATGTCTTGTGACTAAAGAGCTCTTCATCCAAAGATAGGAGCCATTATTTTCATTTCCAGCTGAGTACATTTTTATTGTAGGAGCCACTAAATTAGCTTTGTGTGGTTCAAAGTTCATTTATGCAGTTAATTTTTATAAAACAAGACTATTAAGGATACCCCCACTTGACCTGCCTCGTCAGTGGTCCTGAAGGTTTAGGACTTCAAATTGCATACCACTACTTTCAGTAGTGAGAAAAAATTGAAGGAAAAGCAGCTAAATGTATCTTATTTTGCCTTTTCAAGCATACTTCAAATCAAATAGTTGTTCATTTTGTGACTGCTCAAAAGCTATGTCGATTTTTCCGTTTGTTTACTTCAAGGAACACTGACATAGTGTTGTGTTATGCACTCTCGGGGTTGACTCAAAACTCATAATGTCTGTGCATGCTCTGCCGATTCAAACATGACAGTTACAGAGGACTAGAACACATCAGGAATCTGTTTTTATTCGAGTTTGGACCTGGATCCATCCACAGCGTCTCTCTGTCATGTTTTGGTCACGCTTCAAGCTTTCCTGTCAGTGAACTCTCTCCTGTACCTCCCAACATTTTATTTATTTACTTTTCCTGCAAGCTCTGATGCCTTTCTCCTTGCTGTGCATTTTATACCTCATCTCTCTCCCCCACTCTTCTCGCTATTACTTTAGCACATAAGGCCTAGGTAATTAGTCCAATCATTATGATAATTACAGATCACAGAGGCCTGATCGGGAAGGTTAGACAAGGTTTTGTCCTGTGTCTGCACCCTGAATAAGTGATTACCATTATTCCCTCTGAGCACAGAAAGAGCAAAAAAAAAATTGACACAAATTCCCAGTGAGGTTTCTGTCCTTGCTCTTTTTGGCTTAATCATGTGTTCTTTGATTATTACTCTGCTTCACCCCAAGCAAGTTCCAGTTCAATACAAGAATACTGCATTCTCACAGTTAGCTTTGCTAGCAAGATTTTGCTCTCATTGATGCATAGTTTTCAATGTCATTCCCATAGGTATGTTGATCTATATGGAAATACTGGTTGAGTCATTAGTCATTGTAACAGTTATTTCGGCTGCTGCATGCTTCAAGATTCCTGTTTTGGCTCTTAGCTTGTGCTGTCGGACTAGTAGTGAACATTTGCTGTTACTGGACAGCTTGCTGAACTTACTTAATCTTGACAGTGGTGAAGATACAAACACTGACTGTCAATCTTGGACTTGGACTAAAGTTGACATGGTGATAAAACTTGATAAAACTTTTCCTAACATCACACTTGGAAAGGTTGAGTGAGTTTGAATATAAACTTTACACTTGAAAATGAGTTATTGGTTAAAGATACACTGTGACATTTGATGCTTCTCTGAGCAGCAGCTGTACTGATCCTTGTAGAAGAGATAACAGAACTGCATGGACATTTAGATGAGCCCTTTACCTTTTCCAAATCGCTTTGGCTACAGAGCTACAGAGAGTGAGTCATGCCGTAGCCCTTTCAGCAAAGCGATCCACTTCAGGTTAGGTTGCCCTCCGGGCTGGATTTCTGTAAATGCTTACAGTCACGCACATAGATAAAGCTGTTAATGTTGTGATGGAATCATCCCCAGCTTTAGATTGCTTTATCTACACTGCCGAACCATTTGCATATAACACATAAACAGTTATTACTTAGCAATGCATGAGGATTTGTCTTTTCCTTTAATGTGCATTACACAGATTGAGGGCTCTGCTGTGTTTGCTTTACATTCCATTATTGCATGTGAGTGGTTGCACTCTATAGAGCAATTTTCCTTCAATTTTGTCACCGTATTGTAAATCGTACTCAGTCACATGCTGTATCGACCACAAAAATCAGCAGTGGGCTTTGTGCCACTCTTGTAAAATCTCCAATAGGATTTTCATTTCTGCTGAAAAAATAGATTGTTCCAGAGAGATGGCTCAGCGCTGAATTAGACAAAATAAATCACACTGTAGACTGTCAGCTCGCAGCCCACAGCATTATGCTCATCGCTGGATATCTGAAATAATCTCTCCACAACAAAACCAACTGAGCTCATGGCTGGGCATGTTTGTTGGTTCTGTTTGTTGAAAGAAAAAAAGCTTCCAGTCACCTTTGTCGCACCACAGATTCGCTGAAGTTGTGTCTACATTAGACGATCAGCTTTCATCTGTCACCCTACCGTTTCGCTGCTGCTTCTCTAATGCAGAAGCTCTGTTGCTGCTCAGATTCTATAAGCACTCCAAATGTCTGTGAATTTCTACTGTAAATAGTGAATCTTTGGCATAGGTGACTGGAGCTTGAAATGTCATTTATTCTTTCTTGATTTCAAGACATGTCTTACATGCATACATGAAAGCTATAACGGTTAACTCTTTATTGTGTTAGTTATTATTCTTCAATCTCAGCATTCATTTTATTGTCAACTACAGACCTTTAAAGTATCTTAAACCACCTTTGTGGTAGTTCCTGCAGAGTAGGCAGATCCAGAACTTCAATTTACCATGATGATTGGTGGTTAGTAGTCAATCCAGCAACCAAAAGTTAGTCATTTTCAATTTCTTAAATCTATATCCTCTATGTTTAATCTCACTAAATTAATACAAACTATAAGACCTGATAGACATAACATTAGCAGAGCATAAATGTTATGTGGGTAGTGTGGGAAGTTTAAAGCTTTAAGAACTTTTTTACTTGAATCTGCTTGAGGTGTTCTTCCTTGTGACCATCAATTGGCCATGCAGCTAACTAACTGGTTCCTTGTTTTAATGAATGTGGGTAATGGGAAGTGTGGTAAATAGCTCTGATTGCTCTTATCTGCAGGCTAATGATGTCTTGGGCTCTTTTCAATTAAGGTGGGAACGAGGTCACTAAAAGGTTTTTTTTCATAGCTCAGCCATTCAGCTTCATTAAAGCCTTTCGCATGTATTCATTAAGGCTGCAGCCACAGGTGCCCAAAGCACATGCTCTGCTTCCCTCTTTTATCCTCTATAAACTAATTAAGAACTTATTAATCCTCCATCAGTAGCTTTGGGCTTTGGACCCTTCCTGCAGAGTCCCTTTTGGCTGTGGTTTTGGCACTGGTCTTTCTATGTGCTAGCCACACTATTCAGTGCTGATGTGTGAAAACTTGGGCTTAAAAGTCATTCACCCATATGTTTTTTTTTTTCTTTTCAGATGCTTTAATTTCTGAATTGCCTTAGTTTCTTTCTCCAACATGTATGAGTTCACACAAAATGTAACAGACAAAATGTGTCACACTTAAATAGTTCATATCATTAAAGAGATTTTTATACTAGGCAAAGATAACCCAAGGACATTTTTAAATTTACATTTTTTAAATGATCATTTCATTTATTTCAAGTAAGGGAAAAAACATGATCAAAGCCTACCTGGTCCAGTGTGAAAAAATCTTGCCAAAGCTTAGCAACTGGTTGTGCCAACCTTGGCAGCAAGAACTGCAATCTAGAATTAATGTTAACTGGCAATGAGTCTTTCACATTACTATGGAGCATTTTCTTTCCCCAAATCTTCCTTATAGAATTAATTTTTAATTTGACCAAACTGAATGATTTTTTAGCATAATTGGCCTGTTTAAGGCCATGTCGAACCATCTAAATCAGAGTGAAGTACTTACTTTGACTAAGCCAATGAGCCACTCAGAGTTGGACTTGCTGGTGTGTTTTGGGACATTGTCCTGCTGCATAGTTTGAGCTTCAGGGCACGAGCTGATGGCCAGACATTCTTCTTCAGGATTTACTTGAGCAGAATTCATAGTTTGATATAATCAGGGTGTGAGGCAGCTCAGCAGTCCATTTCACCATACCACTACCATGACTGACTGTTGATATGTTCATCACATAAAATACTGTGTTAGCATTATGCCAGATGTAAACCTTCTAAAAATGTTTAACTCCTGTTTTGTCAGTCCACAGAAATTTTTTTCTCAAAAGTCTTATTGGTTAGCAGTGGTTTTTATCTTTTCATTGTTAAATCAGGAACACTCAGTTGAAATGAAGGAAATGAAGGCTTATAGTTCTTTAGATGCTCCTCTAGATTCTTTTGTCACCTAGTGGATGGGTCAGTCAATCTTAGGAAGGATCATCACTGTTTAAAGTTTTCTCCATTTGTGGTTAATGTCTCTCACCATGGTTTGCAGCAGTACCAAAGCCTTAGAAATCGGTTTGCAACCTTGTAGATGTCAATGACTTTGTTTCTTTAGATTGTAGCATGAAGTGTTGCTTTTCAGATCCTTAAGCCTGATTCATTTCGCCAGACAGATTCAATTTATTCATTCTTTATTTTACAGGTATGGCAGTTATCGGGCTCAGGAAACTGACCTCGGCTTTCTAAAAAATGTATATATATATTAATGGGGAAGGGGGAAAAATACAAAATTTAAAAAACAGGAGGTTGAGAGTATGTTATGCTAATTAGGCATGGATTTGTGTAGTTTATGCCATGTGGCACTTAATTCAAGGATGCTAGTCTGGGAAAAGCTGTACTGTTCAAAGATTGCTCCGGCAATGTATCAGAACAATGTAGTTTATTTTTAGTTAGTGATCCACTCATGATCTGCTGATCATGCCGAGAACGTGCTTCCTGAAACACATTCCTGGATCCTGATTCCTGGAATGTGTATTGGTATTGGTGGTTAAAACGGTTGCATTTTCCCCACAGTGGGCTTTTATAGAGTAAGAATGAGTTTACAAAAAAAATTGACCTTGAAGCACTGCACGAGAATATGTTAACCTCTTTATTAAAATTGAATAAATAAAGTTGAGCAGTATTCTCAGTCTCGTGCTTTCTTTTGTAGACACATGGGATGCAATCAAAGGTAGCAATACAAAGTGATAATTGCTATTTTTAACATGCCAGAAATAAATCCCTCTTTCACACAGCGTCATTCGGCCAGGCCTGCCAACTTCAATATTTAACAAGAAATAATCTCAAAATGCAACAGCACAATCTTCTGTCAGCCAACTAAATAAATAAATGAATAGTCAGATGCAGTATATTCCTACTGGTCAGACCAAAAAAGCAGTCTGCTTTGATGACAGACTTCGAGCTTCATTTTCTGCCTTTCTGAGGAGGGTTCATCTGCAGTCCACTGCCCCTCTTTTACCCACATCTCTGCAAATCTTCAGATGGGAAAAGAGGTGACCCTTGGTCCATTTATTGAGATGGACGGCAGACTCTTGGATTTGAGAGAAAAATGTGTGGAAAGAGTCAATAAATATCTGAAAATAACTGCCGTGTTTAACAGCATCACGGATCGAAAGTTCTACGTTCAGACAGCGAGTGATGGTCAGGCTAGGGTTGTTCTTTCTCACAGAGATGTGTGGCTGGTCCTCTTCTGTTTCTGTTATTATTATTTTTTTTGCTGTATGTGGCTACCTGCTGCACATGACTATGTGTCAAATGAATTTCACATGGTTTGCTCATTATTGCATCTGGGCAAGGACACAAAGCCTAGAGCAGCTTTGCCTGTGTTATTTCCTTTTTATATCCTGCAGTGATACTTTATATGGAGCCATAGTAATTCCTTAGAATTTGGCTTTCACTCAGTTCAGTAGCATTAAAAATATCTTTGTTTCTGGATTTGTAGGTCAAACAAAACGGAGAAGGTGAAAAAAGGGAAAAATTACCTCAAGGTTCCTCATAACTCAGACTCCTTTTCCCAACCCCAAAGCTTCTCTCCGTGCTTTTGTCGAGCATGCAATTCGCCAACGTGTCATGGGCTCCATTTTTATCTGTCACATTCGTTTGCGCGTGATGGCCACTGATGCTCGGCTCATTAAGAATTCTCCCCCCTCCTCTTCCTCCTGCTGCTGTTGCTGCTGCGGCTCTCCTTGAGATCCGAGAGGCTGCGACTCACTGACTCACATTCGTCCTTGACTAACACCCCTATCCTTTATTTCCGCGACTTTGCCTTTTATACTTCTCTGATTCCTTTCTTTCCTAGGTGCTTCTTATCTAGTGTTTCCTTCTTTCTCATACTGTTCTTTTTGATTTTTACTTTTGTTATGTTCCCAACCTGTGTTGATAAACTGTGCTCTGAATCCCTCCCAGAATAGTCTTTATCCTGACCATTTATTCTCTCTGTCTGTCTCTGTAGGAGCTGGTGGGCAGTAACCCTCCGCAGAGGAACTGGAAGGGAATAGCGATCGCCCTTCTTGTCATTCTGGTCATCTGTTCGCTGATCGTCACCTCCGTCATCCTGTTGACACCAGGTACACGGCGCAGGATGGAAGGGGGAGGGACACCATACACTTCACATCCCTGTGTTTACAAGGCTATTATTATGCACCAACATGCTCATTAAGCTTTCACAATCAATCTCACCACGAACAATGCAAAGAATAAAGTGTGAGTGTCAGTATCTCAGTCCTTGTGTGCTCCCAGGCTTTCATGCCGAGTTTGCAGTGTCACTCGCCCTTAGCATCCACATGGGCACTCTTGCTGTAAAGGCTACATTTAGTGAAGGTCAGGAAACCTAATTGAAGTCAGTTTACGCAACATTGCTTTCTTCCTAAACATAGTTGCCATATGTCTTTATAATGTTGCACACACACACACACACACACACACACACACACACACACACACACACACACACACACACACACACACACACACACACACACACACACACACTTTGAATGCCGTTTTTTCCCCCTTGGTTATTTTAAGGCAGTTTCAATTTCGGGATGACCTTCAGGATTTCTGTTTGGAAATTTTGATTAAAGTTAAATCAATAGACCATCTGTTTATGGTCAGGCTCATAAAGCTGCTTGACGTGCTTTTATGCACTGCCAGAGTCAAATCTGTCAATACAACTGGTAGTGTGTGTGAACTATAATTCAGCTCCAAAGACAGTAATCACTGTGCACTTGTTTGTGATTTTTCTGTCACAGGGAATTGTAGCTAATGTCCACAGCCCAGAGTGGGGTCAACCTTTACTAAAGAAATTCAGTGTTGTTTTTTTCTGTAGTGTTCTTAGAGATGTACACCGATGTAAGAGCAAAAATATCACCGGGGTAGACTGCGGCTCGACGGCAGGTGTCAAATCAGCATGACCTAAACCTCCTTGTCACCTCCTGGCTGCAGTCTCTTCCTGTCCTGGGGCATTTGTTGTGGATTTGGATTAAATTGAGCTGCTTTATGTGGCAGTACAAAACACGTCAGGCCAACAGGAGTCGGGCAGAAAGTGGACACCAGGCAGGTGGTGTCTCCAGCTTGTACTTTGTCCTAATCTGACCCTCCCTGTGTTGATTTTTGTGTGTTCAAGCAGAACTACTGCTCTGCTGCAAGGCTTGACACATGCAATCGTTTCTCCCTCGTTTTGGTCTCAAACAGACATTAAACTACTTAGGTAAGCAGATTTTAGAAACCTTTGGATATTAAAATATGTTGTGACCTCATGAAATCCAATTCTGCAAGTTTGTGCGTTCTAATTGGATGTCATGAGCAACTGAGTTGAGCTTCAAAGACAGTTTATTTTGCTCTTTGAGATACTAGTATTCACCATGCGCAATTAATTGAATGGCTGGATTTTTCAAAGTCAAATATTTTATCTACTTGGAGAGTTAGAAAAAAGTTTGGAGATACTCTTTGAACTGGGATGTTTGTCAAAAAAAAGCAGCAAATTCCCTGAAAATAATTTTTTGTAAGGTTTGAGTGATTAGTCTTTCAAAGAGTAAGCACAGATGCAGTTTGTGTTAGGTACCTTAGTTGTGTTAGATGCTTTTGATACCATTTGTATGCCTGTAAATTCTGAAAAGCTTATGTGTGCTTAGTTTAAAGCCCCAAAGCTGAATAAATGGCTAGACTGACTCAGAGTATAAGGACCTCTAAAGGTCTCTGTGAATTATGTTTACAAAATCAGAAATCTCAAAAGAGTAAGTTTTGCTTTTGGAAAAATCCAGGCAGTCTGCCAAAGGACCTATGGAGATTGCATTTAGCCAACAAATAGTCCGTAAAATTTTAACCTTGTACTAATGCTGTGTGTGTGTGTTCACTAGTTAAACTTCATTTCCAACTTCCACTCACCATCTTCATAACTCCATGTGCTCAGCTGTTTCCCAATATACACTGTCCTCTGGTGCTGTTTTGACCTAATTTGGGCAAAAGATCAATGACCTTGGTGTGGCATCCATTGCTGCCTCTCCACAATTCACAGGAATCAGAACAAACGTGCACACAATGATCCCCTAACGATCAATGTCTTATTTGTCATTTTACAGGCACTTTTCCAGTTTTATAGGAACTGCCACCCCGATTAGGGTAGCAGCCTTTACATTCTTGTTGTGCCGTGCAGCATCTCCACGAGGGCTGGGCATTTAAAAGCAAAGATACTGTTTGGCAATCACTATTTTACTACTCTTTAGCAGTTATCGTCACACAGTGGTGCTTGTCACATGAATTCTAAATATTGTTTAATTCCAACCCAAGTTAAAGTAGTAAAGAAATCACTCTCCTTTCATGTCAAATGGCATTCTGTTATAAAGCTTCTCACTTTTTTGGTAGTTAATTAAAGGATACGTGTAAACTGTGAATCTATTAATCTTATGGGTTTGTCTGGTGTCACATTTAAAATGGATGGGCCTTATCAAGCTGTGAGACTAGTTTTGTTTTGTTTGTTTTTGCACATGCAGATTGTGGCTAAGATAAACCTTGCTGTTAGGATCTATGCATTTGTAGAAACAGCTAGCATTAGCAAGTAAACAAGTGATTTATCACTTTTCACATATAACCTTTCTCTTACCTACCCATCTTGTACAATGAGATGTGGAGTTACATTGCAGTTTTAAAAAGATTCATCACATACAAAAAGAAAACCTTGATGATGAAGAGTGGCTATGAACTCCTGTCATTTTTAGTTTAAAAAAAAAACAGGCAAGTTAAACAACATTTTTAGATTTAGCCTCTCCAAGAAATAGCTTATTTTGTCACTAACTTTAACCAACTGCTTTACTAATGCACCATCATTTTCCTTTATATTTTTAAGATCACCACATCCCACCCATTCTACCTATTTCACAAAATAGTTTGATGGTTTTCTTTTTTAAGAAAATCATAGATAGGTAGGTAGATACTTGATCCCACAGAGGAAATTATTTTGTTATAGCAGCAGGATAAAGATTAAAAACAGTACAATTTCCAGTAATTAAACAAACTAGTAAAAGTGCCACAGGTGCATAGTGATGGCCTTGTGCTGTAAAATTTTACATATATATATAAAAAAAAAAAAGAAAATAAAAATGAGGTTAAGTTAAAGATGAAAATAAAAATAAGACTGAAACTGAAATGGAGAGAGACTGAGACAGAGTAGTGCAAATGCATTAACAAATAAAGTGTATGCTATAAATCTAAGAAACAGCTGTACGAGGGTATAATACACACACATTTCTGTGTGGGAAATCTTATACCTGTCAGGTGTATTCATCTGTCAGAGAAGGAAGAGTAACTGTACACTTTCAAAGAGAACGATAGGAATGACTTTCTGAAGCATTTTTTATGGCAGCAGGGTTGAATAAGTCTGAGGGAGAATGAACTCTGCTGCCTCACTAGTTTAAAATGGAGTGGGTGACATGGGTCATCCATGATGGAGAGCAGTTTGTTCAGTGACCCCATGTCCCTCACGGACTCAAACGCCTTCAGACTCTGGCCAATGATGCTTCAAGCCCCGTGAATCGGTTGGTTGATCTTGACCCCACCAACAAACCGATAAGAGCAAAGAGCAGATGAAAGTCATACTTTCACTATTCCTAAATACTCTTATACACCATAATATACCACCATCCAAGCATATATAAGTGCTTCTGCTGGTCGTGAATCATCACGATTGCCAAGATATCTGCTAATAATCAGGAATATTAGTCCTAATTATTATGGGGTTCTTGCCCCAACCCGTCGTGGCAGATAGCTGCCCGTCCCTGAGCCTGGTCCTGTTGGAGGTTTCTTCCTGTTAAAAGGGAATTTTTCCTTCCCACTGTCACCAAAGTGCTTGCTCGTAGGGGGTCATATGATTGTTGGGTTTTTCTCTCAATGTATTATTGTAGGGTCTACCTTACAATATAAATTAAATAATGCTGAAAAGTCAACATTGAACTCTTTCAAGCTCTTTTTTTTAATATTTTTTAATTTCTGCACAGCTTTGCACAACATGTCAAGCTTGCTAACCAACCCCCCTCAATCAGTCCGACTCGGCCCCCTACCATACCCCCTGTATACATATGACTGTACACCAACCCACTCAACCAAGTGTGCCGATGACACCACAGTGGTTGGGCTCATCTCTGGAGATAACGCAGCATACAGAGCAGAGGTAGAGATTGTGTCCCGCTGGTGCTGAGAAAACAACCTGAAGCTGAATGTACTTAAAAGAAAAGAACTACATGTACTCATTATAATCAGAGAACAGGTGGAATCTGTCTCCACCCTCAGGTTTCTGGGCACCCATATCTTTGCTGATCTTACCTGGACCCACAACACAAATGTTAAGAAGGCCCATCAGTAGTTGTACTTCCTCTGTGTCCTTGGGAACAATAACCTGGACCAGAAGCTGCTGCTGGACTTCTACCAATTCTCAGTGGGGAGCGTGCTCTCCTACTGCCTGGGTGTTTGGTACACAGAGGGTAATTAGCAATACCCCCATAAAATCATTGGCTGCCCTCTGCTACCCCTGGAGGCCATCGCCAGATCCTCCTGTCTCAGGAAAACCAGGGCCATCACAGGTGACCCCTTGCACCCTGCCCACCACCTGTTTGACCTGCTGCCCTCTGGTTGATGACTCAGGTTAATCAGGTCCCAGACCTCCAGGCTCACAAATAGCTTTCCCCCCCTATTTTACACACTGCTGATGATGATGATCTCCAAAGGTGCACTGGTATTCCATTATAGATGGCACTGCGGTCTATTCAGGCTTCTGTCTGTAGAGAAATTGTTCTCTCCATCTTAAGATAAATCCCTTCCTCCATGACTGAAAACAAAATTGTTGGCATTGTAAGAAAGCCTTGATTCTCAGTTACAAAGATAAAAACTACCAGTTTAAATCCTGCTCCATCTGTTTCAGTAGGAAGAATTTACACTGGAAAAATGAAATCCTATCAAGGCAGTTGTCTCTCATTTAAACATAAAAAGCTCCCTTTTTGTAAATGAAAAAGAAACTTGCTACACTCGCGAAGGGGGGAAAAAAATAACACCACATAGACAATGATGGATGTTGAAAATAAAGACAGATTACATTACCAGAATCCGGACTAAGCAACAGCATTTCAAACAATGAATTTTGCTAATTCTTTTAAGAAAATAAGACTTTAACGGATTAATTAAAGATTAGAACATTTAGTAAAAAGATGTTTTGATGTGGTTTAAATAAACCCACGGGTTCAAGATTCATCACTGACATTCTTTTAGCGCTCTTAAAATGCTTTAGGGACGATTGTCCTGTTAAAATACTAAATACAGTCTTCATTCAGAACAATTTGTTTTGGATTTTGGGAGCAATCATACCCCGCTGAGTTGTAAACTGTAGCATGGCAGGTCTGGAGTTATGAGATAGCATTTTGTTTCCTCTCACTTAGGAGGGTTGGTTGATGGATGTTTCCCTTTCAGACAGGGCAACCAGTTTCTAACTGCACCTGACAACCACTTGAGTCACACAGACACACACATGCACAAACATTCAGCACACGCACAGAGTTTTGGAATTCTTCTGTTTCCTCTTCTGACAAGCTTCATCTCCTTTAACTGATGGCTTCGTATTACTAAGAGGCTGCTCTGTTTCCTACGTCAGTACAACTAGGTCAGATGTTCACTATTGGCATCTGGGTATTCTACAGACTGAGGGATGTCTGGCTGACTGACAGCTGTGACAGCTAGCTGAAACTGTGGGAGGATCACATGCAACGTTAATTTGGTGCAGCTGAAAGCGAGCAGTCACACAGATTATTGCATGAAACCAAGTCTCAAATTATACCCTAACAGGAAACAACAAGGGTTGATGCTTCAGTGGCATTCAGTAATATTTTGCTCACATACTGTATTTGATCAAGAGTTAATGATTTTATATGACTGTGATAAAATCAAATACAGACTTCATACTGTTTCTGTCATTTATACATTATTCTAACATAATATAGATACCTAAAAATCTCAGCAATTGTATTAAATGGTAAATGGCCTGTATTTATATAGCGCTTTACTAGTCCCTAAGGACCCCAAAGCGCTTTACATATCCAGTCATCCACCCATTCACACACACATTCACACACTTTGGTGCTGTATCAACTAACCGAACTGAGAATGATACTTAAATTTGTTAAATTCTGCTACTACTGTAAGACCAAAAAAGTTAAAACCAGAAATGACTAAAGTACATCTTGACCCCGGAATTTTGGAAAAATGACTCAGATTCGTATAAAAATGTATTTTTTTAGTTTAATTTAGCTTCGTTATTGTTTCTTTGTTATATCACAACATGATAGAACATCTGGAGCTGGTCTTGCTTGTTGTGCTCTTTATAGATTCAGTATAGATTTTTGTGAATCAAGGTGAAATAACACTGCTGTGATTCTAATGTAATCCTTCTTCTCTATATAGACCTTCTTCTGAATTCTAAATTGTTAGATAATGAAAAACGGTGCAATATTATTATACCATAAGATAAATAGATGCAAAGATGGGTGTACTATGAATAAATAGCTTGTAAATTGTAGACATTTAGATATGAAATTGTTATATCATACACTAAAATCCATGAGAAAAAGGAAATTTTGTCTGAGAACCAGACAGCTTCTAAAAAATTGTTAACTAATCTAAATCGCTGGTGAGAGACTTTATTCGTTTGCCTGTTACACCTTAATGAAAGATTTTGCCTTCATCAACCAAACAATATCCAGTCTTACAAAAAGCATAACGCCCAATGCTGTTTCTAATTTGTATTCATGTACAACTTTTTTCCCACAGTTCAATAAAATGAAAATGAAAAATTTATCACATTGTGGTGATTAATATTCTGCCTCAAATCCATCTGCCATCTCCTTTTAGCACATGTTAATAGCTGTGTTTTACAAGGTAATTAGCAACAGGTTCTACATAAGCATGCAGTAAATCCAAGTTTGGATACAGGCAATCATCAACCGGCTGCCCTCAAACCCAGTCATGAAAGCTCCTCTTCACTGGCAAGCTATCATGCTATGAATTCAGGACTGACATAAAAGTGATCAGTCCCGATCCTGCAGATGGTAGCTTTGCACCATTAGCTCCTCAGCCAAGCACATCCTCCAAATGTCTGAGCCTGATGTACTCTGGTATGAACAAGATTACCACTGTAGCAACACATCATCAGTTAAGGTAAAACTAACCTGTCTGACAATGGTGCAATGGTGGTGTGTAAACACTGTAAAAGTAAAAGACTGCATGGTTGGCTCCAGTGTCATAGATGAATATGACAGGTAAGGTCATCAGGGAGTAAACAAGTTCATGTTTAAACTTCTCAAAATCAAATTAATGATTAGATTATTTATTTTACTGTGAACATCTACCCAGTGCAGCTGAAAAATACACTGTGGAAGCAATACACCTTAATGAAACTTCAGGCTGTACAACCAAAACAGTGAGCTGAACAATACTTTGTAATGCTGCATACCTGTATTTGGCTGACAATGTTCATTGTATTCATTGTGTTTTGCACGTACTAATTTGGATGATTAAGAATAATCATTAAAACCTTTTATCCATGTTTATGAAATGAAGGTGTGATGTTTATGCTCTCTAACTTTGTTGTCTACAGTAAAGACTTGTTTCAGTCAACTCAATCAAATGTGCCACTTAAATTTTAGCTCCCTCTGACACTCTATTGTACCGAGAAGAGGTTGTATAACATTAGCATATAAACTGTTCATTTAAGCTGACCCTGATGTGGCTGCTTTTATCAACAAATTTCCACCAACAATCACAGCGCGCTGTGAGAGTGAGATAAAGACATACTTACTAGAGAAAATGGATTTGCCTCTAAGGGACTGTCATTTATATAAAAATGTAAATTTAAATGTAAACTTTCACATGTACGCCTCCATCTTTGCAGTGACTGCCTGTGTGCGCATGGCGTAAATCTAGCAGTCAGGCCTCATTATAAATTCCATATTTATCCCCTCTTAACTTAACCATCTGACAGGAGGCTTCAACTTATGTGCATTATTATGTTTTCCTGCTGCATATTCAGAGTCTGGTGACTCTGATGATAAAATATAAAACTCGACTGAAGCATCAAGCAGATGCCTTCAAAGGTGTTTTTGTCCCCCATGATGAAATCAGGGCGGAACTGAGGATCAGTCGCAGTCTGTCCATCTGTTCAGCACAATATGGCACACGGGCACAAACACACATACACACAGCTGATGTACAAGTTTGGTGGATGATGCAAGTCATTGTGGTGTTCTTGCAATATAAAACCTCTGACTGGTGAAAACTGGGAAGTCAGGTTTTGTTTACTTGCTGGAATTTGCTAACAACACATGGAAACTCTCTTTGCACACCCGTGAGTCTCATACCCTGCTGATTAAATATTGGTTTGCAGTGCAATGCAGGCCTTACGAGTTATGCCATAAAGTAAGGTAACAATTCACAATTACCACTGAGATTAGACTCTAAAAGGGAAAATAGAATAGAATAGAATAGAATTCAACTTTGTCATTGCACATGTCACAGGTACAGGGCAACGAAATGCAGTTTGCATCCATCCAGAAGTGCTTTAGCCATGATATAGATATATTACAATATATATTAGCAATAATATAGATATGTAAGTATATTACAGAAATGGGTCTATTATGGTATGTTATAATGTACACGGTATGAAGTATGTTATGAATATTCTATAACTATAAGTATGTACAGGCTGTAGTGAGTACAAGCTATGTACAGGCTATGAACAGGATATAAATATGAAATAAAAAAAAACTATACAGAAATCTGAGATATACAGCTATACAGAAATGTGAACTATGCAGGTTATAAACAGTTGTAGGATTAAAAATTATCGTATGTACAGAATGATTATTTACACAGAGCTATACAGTAGTGCAGTTAAGATAAGTGAGATATGTGGATAATTTCTACAGAGGCTATATAAAGTGCTAGTGGTTGTGAGTGGTGGTTCAGTCCATGTTATTATTGTGTGTTTGAGGGTACAGTTGTCCATTGTGTGTGTGTGTGTGTGTGTGTGTGTGTGTGTGTGTGTGTGTGTGTGTGTGTGTGTGTGTGTGTGTGTGTGTGTGTGTGTGTGTGTGTGTGTGTGTGGGTGGTTGTGGGTGTGTGTATGTTCAGTCCATGAGTTTAATGTGGGTCAGATGTCAGGAGGCAGAGTTCAGGAGTCTGACAGCTGTGGGGAAGAAGCTGTTCCGGTACCTGTTGGTCTTAGTCCGGAGGGTTCTGTAGCGCCTCCCAGAGGGCAGGAGGGTGAAGAGTCCATGTGATGGGTGACTGGGGTCTTTGATGATTTTCCCAGCCCTTTTCAGACACCGCTTCCTGTAGATGTCCTTTATGGCAGGAAGTGGTGCTCCGGCGATGCGCTGGGCAGTTTTCACGACCCTCTGCAATGCCTTCCGGTCCGAGGCAGAGCAGTTCCCGTACCAGACTGTTATACAGTTGGTCAGGATGCTCTTGATGGTGCAGCGATAGAAGTTCACCAGGATGTCTGAGGACAGGTGGTTCTTCCTCAGAGTCCTCAAGAAGAAGAGGCGCTGGTGAGCCTTCTTGACCAGCTTGGAGCAGTTGAGATCCTCGGAGATGTGGACTCCCAGGAACTTGAAGCTGCTCACACGCTCCACAGCCGTCCCCTTAATGTGGATGGGTGGATGTGGGTCAGCATTCCTCCTGTAGTCCACGATGAGCTCCTTGGTCTTCTCGGTGTTAAGCAGCAGGTTGTTTGTGTCGCACCACTCAGCCAGACGATCCACCTCCTCCCTGTAGGCGGCCTCATCAGTGACAACGATGAAGCCAATCACCGTGGTGTCATCTGCAAACTTAATGATGGTGTTGGAACCATCAGCAGGTCTGCAGTCGTGGGTGAAGAGGGAGTAGAGGAAAGGGCTCATCGTGATGGTAGATGAGCAGCGGTTATCCAGCCGGACATGTTGGGGGTGGTTGGTCAGGAAGTCCAGTAACCATTTGCACATGAGGGAACTGATGCCCAGGTCTGTCAGTTTCCTGATGAGTTGTGAGGGGTGGATTGTATTGAATGCTGAACTGAAGTCTATAAACAGCATTCTGCCGTATGTGTTGTTGTTGTCCAGGTGCGAGAGGACAGAGTGCAGTGCGATGGAGACTCTGTGCTCCTGTTCTGGCGGTATGCGAATTGGTGGGGGCCCAGGGTGGGGGGGAGACAGGATTTGAAGTGTGCTAGGACTAGCTGCTCTAAGCACTTAGTGATGATGGGGGTGAGTGCTACTGGGCGGTAGTCATTGAGGCTAGATGGGTTGGAGTTTTTGGGTATCGGGACAATGGAGGTGGATTTGAAGCAGGCCGGTACCACAGCGTGGGCCAAGGACAGATTGAATATGTCTGTGAGCACTCCTGTAAGCTCCCCAGAACACGCTCTGAGAACACGCCCGGGGATGCCATCAGGACCTGCAGCCTTGTGGACATTGATCCTGCTCAGCACCGCTCCTACATCGGTGGGGGAGAGAGTCAGAGGTTGGTGGTCTGGCGTTATGTCTGTTTTGATTGTGGTTGTGGGGTTCCCTCGCTCAAAACGAGCATAAAAGTTGTTGAGCTCGTTGAGGAAGGAGACATCAGAGGATGTGGGGGAGGGTTTGGTGGTCCTGTAGTCTGTAATGGTCTGGAGTCCTTGCCACATGCGTCGGGGGTTGGAGTGTTCTTCTACCTTCTTTTTATAAAAGAAGCTGCATAGAGACAATTCTAGGTACACTGCAGAGAACCTTGGACTGTTATATGTTCTATTTAAGCAAAACCAGGACAAAGTCTTGACTTTCTTCTGAGTTTAAAAAAGAATCAGAAATAAGAAATGTATATACTGTAGTTCATACGTTTTCTGAAAATAACACATATTTTTGCCTCTGAAAACCACAGTGAATATTAAATCAAGCAGTCAAAATGTGATTCAAGTGCAAATCTTTTATTTTATTATTGCATTATTATAGTTAACTTGAATTAACTAGGCTTTGGGTCATTATATATTTGCTCTCTGATCCACTTTCCAGTTTGTTTTGCAGCATTTGTTTAAATGTGAGCAAAATGTACCCCTGTACACTTTAGAATTCATCCTGCTACTTCTATCAGTAGTCACACCATACATAAACACTAAAATGACCTACCTCCACTGGCAGGCATTACAGATGATGCAGTGTGCTTTGGAACTCTTTTGGGTTTGCACCTTTTAGGCATTTGACAGTGATATGTCTACCTTGTCAAGCGTGTTCGTGACATGGTTAAATGTTGTCAAGAGTGTTTTTTTTTAACCAAGGAAACAATTCTGCGCTCATTCACTTTAGTGGTCTTTCTGGGCTTTTGATGTTGCTGACCTGGCCTGTGCATTTGCTTTTTTATTTCTGAATGTATCAGAATGTTGTTTTAGCCACTCCTGATCGGTGTTGGTCAAGTTACTTGAAAAAAAGGTAATCAGTAACTAATTACTGATTACTTTCCAAAAAAAGTAATCCCGTTACTGTACTGATTACTTATTTTCAAAAGTAATTAGTTACTTAGTTACTTTCTAAAACATGATTTACACCCTAAACAGGAAATAAAGCAATCGATCTTTCAGCCCAATTTTACTTTTTCTGCATAATCCATCATATAAAATGTAATCAAATGAAAAAGTCTCTTTTTAAAACTTGTTTTATTAGTTTTAATCTTTTAACTTTATGCGTCAAGCAAACATTAAATTATATGCAACATTCTCTGACTGGCAGAAATTTGTTTAACATTTAAACCTATTTTCTGCATATTCCAGCATATAGAATAAAATAATTTTTTGTGTTTACACTCACTTTTTCAAATAGATGCAGGTGCACGTGTGTCGCAGCCGTCGGTGGAAGGATCCGGCAGTTTCTCTGTGAATTTCACATTCCAGTGGCAGCGTACTCGGTGCTTGCTCAGAAGTTTAGGGGTTTTTTCGCTGTAAAAAGAGGGTTTTTTCCCCACGCAGTGAACAGCGGACGCTAATGTTTTTGTCACTTTTTACAGAATCAAATTCAAAGTAAGGTCAGTGCGTCCACGCTTTAAAGGCTGCACTGTCATATGCTCTGCCGCACTCGATTTGATTTTTTTTTTTATTATCCATTTTTGGTCTGCACACAAGCTGTTGCCACAAACTTCGCACTCGCTTATGTCATTGTCATGAGACACTCTCTCAAAAAAATCCCGGTTTTAGTAACGCAGTGTGCTTACGAGAAAGTAACAGTCATCTAATTACCTTAATTGCAATAGTAATCCCTGACTTTACTCATTACTTGAAAAAGTAATCGGATTACAGTAATGCATTACCGCCCATCTCTGCTCCTGATGTTCTTGTTGTCTCACTGATTGCTTTATTTTGAGGGTTTTTTAAAGTCTAATAGTCCCCTCCTTCACTTCCGTCAGTATCTCTTTGGACCTCATATTTAGAATTGTAGTGTAATACCAAAAGCAAGTTCAGCACTTAAAAAAAAAAAAAAGATTTTTATCTGGTTAATTTGTAATGGAATAATGAGACCATGAAACTGAAGTCAACTGCTACACACAATACCTTCCTATGCAAATTATTTACCATGTAGCGCTGTCATGCCATCTCTGCTTAGAGGCTTAAATATCGATTGTGTTGCTTTGTAAACCAGAAATGAACACACCGTGATGAGGTACAGCAGGGGTTCCACTGGAAACTAAAATTACCTGCATATATCATTTATTATTTTCTAACTTGTAAAATTTGTGGATTTACTACTTTTTAAGGTTTTATTTCAGAACATTACAGTTGCCTCTTTTGTGCTTTTTCTTTTCTTATTCTGCTCTGTCTGTCTATTTTCTCCTTCTTATCTGGCTCAAGATCAGAATGGCAGCACTAAAAGCAGATACAGCCAGACTTCCCTCTCTCAGTCCACCTCCTCCAATTCTTCTGTGGTGAGACCGAGAGACATAATCTCTCTAGTGTGTCCTGATTCCGCCCCAGTGCCTCCTCCCAGTGGGACGTGCCCGAAACATCTCACCTCCAGGTGTCCAAGAGGCATCCTAATCAGATGCCTGAACCACCTCAGTTGGCTCCCTTTGATGTGGAGGAGTAGCGGCTCAACTCTGAGCACCTCCCAAATGACCGAGCTCTATCTCTAACAGAGAGCCTTTCAGAGGAAACTCATTTCCACTGCTTATATCCATGATCTTGGTCACTACCCACAGCTTCTGGCTGTAGCTGAGGGTAGGAGCATACTAATTAAAGCCCTACTTGCTGTGAAAATGTTAGACTCTAATGCATAAGATTGAAAACTGTGGTTTCAAGAGAATCATATGTGGATCACGAAATATTCTCTATGCTGTTGTAAATAATTTAGATACTCTCTCGATGTTTGGCTGTCATTGAAGTGTGGATGTCGCACTTTGGAGTTTTTGCTCTGACATATAATCCTTGTGATCACATGTAGTTATAGACCTCATGTCCTTCTCCACGCAAGAGCTCTATAACTGCCCTTTTTTTCAGCAATGTGCAGTGTGATGCCCATATGTTTTTTGGAGAGGTTGTTTTTGGTGTCCTTTTTCACCAACCTGTCTGGACTTCCCTGTTAATAACTTGCTAGTAACTTATGTTCCCATCATTTTGAATCTAGGGCATGAGCGTAAAAATACGGATATTTGTTTTTAAAACCATAGCTCACAGTGTAACACTTTAGTAAGTAGTAAGTACAGACTTGCTCCTCACATTTCTGTCTGAGCTGTTCGTTTATCAGTTTAACTAACAGAGGGCACATGGTTAATTGCAGGAGGAGGACCCCTGTACCACCTCCTACAGTTCACCTTAGTCTTACTAGCCTCCACAATGGTGGACTGGTTTTCTTGTATTTATGTTTTGTGGAATCAGTGGACTGTTTAAAAATGTATTGGGAGTAAGAGGTGTTGTCATTTCCATGATCTTTCTTGCTGTTTTGCCCAGATTAAAAATGTTAGCTTCAGGTTTGACAGGTTTCCTGGGTTTACAAAACACCAACAGACCTTCTGTAATGTATGCTTTGAAAATTGTGTATCTAACAAAAAGACATGAACTGGTGGTGGCAGAGTTGGCAATGCTAAGATTTTTACTGGGAGTGACCAAAATAGATTGGATTTGAAATGAGTATATGAGAGGGACAGCTCAGTTTTAGGTTTAGTTTGGAAACAAAGTTAGAAAGGAAAGGCTGAAGTGAAGGTGGAGAAGATAGTAGATATACTGGACAAAGCACGTTGAATATGCAGGTGCCAGGCAGGAGGAAAAGAAGAAGATGAAAGAGAAGGTTCAGGGATGTAGCGAAGGAGAACATGGTTGTGGCTGAAGAGGATGCTGGGGGTAGGGTGAGATGGCACGAGGTTATCCACTGTGGCAAAGCCTAAAGGGACTAACCAAAAGATAAAGAAGCAGAAGATATGACAGATTTTTAAAGCAGCTGCCAGCAACGTAAGATGGACTCTGTAGTTGTGCTATAAAAAGTTGATATAATATACCTGGAGACACCAAAACTGAGTCTCTGGAGGAAGTGGACATGGATCACACAAACACTTTCCACGGACCGTGTGTTTCTGTTACGTATTCACATAATTACTCATCGTCTTATATTAAAAGTGACCACATTTCTATCAATCTATGATGTTTTTGTGGATATTTCACAAAAGATATTTTAGGATACTGATGTTTTGCCATTTAGCTCATTGTACTCCTTTACAGAAGTAAGACCTCCCAGAGATTAGAAATAAACCGAATATAGTTTGTAAGGGTGTTTTATTATTTTTATTATCATTATTATCATTATTATTTATCAAACTACTGCATTACAAGTAAACCTGTTTTTGATTTCGGTATCATGATGGAAATGAAATGTTTATGTGAGGCTAGAGTCTCCCAAAACAAAGCTAAATGTTCCTCAATTCAACTGAGCTTAAATCAGACGTTTAAACACACTGTGTAAGAGGCCACGTTTCAGACATATTACAAAGCAGTGAGGTAGTTCCATTTCAACACTGATCTCTGAAATTTGAACATGCCAATCATAAATACAAGTGAAGTAAAACGAGCTGCAGTGAAAGCTGGAATCAAGAACCTGTTTGGCTGTTTGGCTTTTAGTTTCTTTTACCTGTGAGAAGTAGGTAATTCTATTTTATGAATCTTTAAACTTAGTTAAAAGCATTTGTTGTTATTTTGGGTTTAACTAGAAAGATATAGTGGCACGTACAGTAATGGTCCCCACTTGATGCGCAGGATATTTGAACCAGCAACAAAGGAAAGTGTGAGAAGAAACCCCTGTTGCTGGTTATCTTTTTGACATTTAAAGGTCCTATATTTAACAGCTGTCTGAGGTGAAAAACATCCCTACTTGTCTTTTGTCTTCATGGCTTTTCCTATCCTCTCTGCAGTCACTGTTTATAGCCTCCTTATACACCTTTTAGCACAGCTAGGCACCCTGAACATAATGAATTTTGTGTGTGTGTGTGTGTGTGTGTGTGTGTGTGTGTGTGTGTGTGTGTGTGTGTGTGTGTGCGCGCTGAAGACAGCCGAAGCAGAGATGTGATGACCTTAAAAAAATACTTGCAGCCAAAAATGTTACCTCATAGAAAATGACAGCCACAACATGAGCATAGACAGGCTTAGCAGTGGGATTAAACATCACTTACGAAAGACTGTCCTGCAGCTAAAATATCACTGCTTTGATCCCCATAGAAACCAATATGTCCATCAAGTGCCGTGTCTCGGTGAAGGGTCCTCGTGCTGAAGTCTGAATCTCTCGAACTATTGTTGTCTGAAATTCACCAAAACAAAACTTCAGGGTGAGAGCACTCTGGCTAGAAACAAAGAAGCTCAACACATATTGCTTTTTCCACATTATTTTTTTCTATCCTCCCACCATGCGCATGGATGTGAAATGAGTCATATAATGGGACAGAAGACGATATGATGAGCATCAACTGAGAATTGCAGGAGGCATCTGCTGTAAATATGCACGTCTGGTCTGATGATCAGAAGCCACACTAGTCCTAATCAAAGGCCTGAGGCAGCTTAGATGATGCTTTGGTTTATTATTATGCTTGTTTTTTTCCCCCCTCCATCTCCAATAAGCTCTTTATTCTTTGAAAGGTGAACACTTGCAGCCGCCAGGAAAATCTTGTTAAGATTCAGTTTGATATCAGAATGTGTCAAAAAAAACATTATGTATTCCTTCAGTTTTTGTTGTCAGAAGTACAAAGAAAATCATTTTTATCTATTTCAGACTTATGTTCCTGTTTGTATTTCACCTCTTCTTTTTTTCTAAATTGTATTTAAAATGCATTTCTTCCTCCTCTACACAGCAATTCAAACATTGTTAATGCTCCTATAACCAAAGTCTCATAAAATGATGGTTTGTTTTGATTTGAATATCATTCATATTGATGCCTGTCTTGTCTGATAGTTGAATAACCCATTCACCGCCTTCACAATTTTTTCTTCCCGTTTTCTTCCTTCTGGCCTCCTTAACTATTTCTCTGTTATCTTACTTCTATAACTTCTATTATCTTCTGTGATATAGTTCTAATTTTCATTTAATCCACTGACAGATAAGACACTGTCACTCAGGGCAGCGTGGCATTGTGTAGTGGTCAGTTCTTCAAACAGTGCCACCAGAAATGGATGGGAAGAAATTAGCTTTCAACCCTCCATGTGTTTTATCTGTGTCATAAAAAACAAGCCCAACTATCATTGCTGGTACTAAAATGTCTTGTGTGAAGTTCTTACACTGTTAGCATTGTGTACTACTCTGTATTTTAATTTTGGGACTCCACTAGAGTAGCTTTGCATGTTCAAAATAATCCTTAAGTTTCTAGCAGAAGTTTCTTGCATGACATCATGTGCACATTGCTTGTGAGTTGTCTGACATATATTGGATGTGATTCAACCACAGGTCACGAGAGAATTATGTGTGTATTCCCCTGTCAGTTGGTGAGTCGTTGCCGGAGGTTGCTGGTTGTCACTTGGTGAAATCAGATGCAAAAAGGGTGCTGCGCCAAAAATAGCCATGTGATTCCTTTGGTGGCTAGCAGATTACCATGGTCACCTTTAGTTTTCTTTGGATGACATTAGCTTGTCCTCACACATTTGCTAAGTACTAGTTGAGGTGTAGTTAACGCACAACTGGTTGAAAAGAAGCAGGCAAGAGTTTGTGGATAACGTAGCTTGTTTTGTGCAAACTGCAGGCAACCGTGGCAATCTTCTAGCAACTAAAGCAGTTGCAAGCAGGTTTTCACCAACCAGATTCTCTACAGACCTTTTTTGGGGGGGGCAACCGCTCACCAACCGGTTGGGGAATACAGGTTACTCTCTGTGGTTAGTGGCTGGTGATTGTCAGGCTGTCACTGACTGAACTTTAGACCTAGGTGACTAGGCCCTTATTCACTTACTCATTATTACCTTTATTTAATCGGGAAGTCACACTGAGATTAAATCTATTTTACAAATGAGACCTGCCAAGGTAGGAGACATACAAACTCAAAAACCCAAGAAGTGCAACATCAAATATATAGTCTAAATACAATATAGAAACACCCTCAACATTAAACATTAGTGGCTTCTCAAGAAAAAAGAATCAACGCTCTCAATGCTTCAGGTGACCATATTAGTGTTATCCTCTTCCACAGAAGTTATACAGAGCCAAGCTTGAGTTTTTGGCTCACAGGGACTAATTTTACATGCACTGACCCCATTATTACTTTAGCCAAGTTTAATATCATCATCTTACATTGTAACAGTATATATGACAGAAAGTAAGTCAAGCACAATAGCTCCACTTTAACATTGCCAGTTACGATACTATGCACTGGATGATAAAAGTCAATCTTGTTTACTAGCTTGCTGTTATTAATGAATTTTTGCAGTTTATTCTGGATTACATGAACAGTTATTCAGAGTCAGACCTTCTTTAATTTGTCTATATGTCATCAGGTAAGCTCAAGCTGATTACTGAATCTGATCTAATGTATTAATGAATTATTGTTATATTATAGGTCATTATTGTTATTTTGTTGTTAATTATAGGTTTGTGGTTGGACATGTGTTTTGTTATGTTGTTCTCTCACGTCTATGGGGTATCCTTCCTTAGTTAGAGTTGATCCCTATATTATAGTGAGTTGGCCTTAAAAGATCAGGCCTGGTAAGGTCTTTTTGGAATATAATGACTGACTGTGTCCTATCGTGTCTCTATGGTGGTCTCAAGGACAGCTGTTGTCTAGTTTGGGGAAATTGCAAATTTCATTGCGTTCCTTTATCTGGAGGAAGGAGTAAAAGATATAAAGAAAACTCGCGATGGAAGGATAAAAATCAGAATGGGGACGTGTGCTCGTCTCTCTTTTTCTTTATCAACTATTTCCACAATAAGTCAATGTTTTTTACTACAGCCCTCACAAAATATCTATAACAGCTGTTATGATTTGTTCAATGCATTTACCTTTAATAACTTCCCTCGCAGCCAGCTGAGTCAACTTTCATTTTCTGTTGGTTCCAAGACAAAGCAGGCTACTGATGCATTTGCTGTGTGTTTGTTATTACTAAGCACAGGCATGCATGTGAGCCCTTTATAGCTGATGATGTGGTTGTTTTCTCTACAGGTGAGGATGACCGTCTGGCTCTGAAGGGCAAGGTGTCAGTTGGAGACCTCTTTAGGAAGGAATTCAAGGTTCATGACCCAAATGCCAAATGGATAAGCAGTAAGTATCTGTGTTAAAAATGAGACAAGGTTGTTTTTAGAATTTGTATTTTTATTCACACACCACTACCTAAAGCTGCTTTTGGTGATATTTTTGTTACCGCAATTGTGTCAGTGGAAAAATAACTGTAGTCCGGAAAGCTTTAACTTTGAGCTTATTGTTTAGATTCACTGATCCTTGGGATTGGGTACTAGCGAGTCTCCCTGGCTTACACAATATGATTGTTCATTTATTGTCAATATCCACATTGCTTCTTTTCTACTTTGAGCTTTAGGAAGGAAAGGGGATCAGGGCTATTTTTTAGAGTTAATGGATTAGTTAGTTAATGGATTTGAAAGACCAGATGTTATGTAGCACAGATAAAGTGAAAAATAAGCCCCACTACATTAAGAAACACTGGGAAGAGATGTATAAAAACATCCGTCCTTTTTCTACCACTTCTCTGTGTCTGGGATGCTGTGGCAGCTGTGTAAGCAGATATGTATGGACCTCAATCTCCCCAGCCACTACCTTTGCCTCATCCGGGGAATACAGAGGTGTTCTTAACGCAGCTGAGAGATGCAATATCTCCAGAATGTCTGGGGTCTGCCCCGGGGTCTCCTCCCAGTTAGACATGCCCGAAAAATCTCACCTAGGAGGCATCCAGAAGGCATCCTAGTCAGACACAAACCTCAAACAGGTTCTAATTTGTTCTGACAGAAGAAAGAGAGACAACCACAACACTGAATCCCCTGGTTCTAAACTGGATGTCTTATTATTTTTGTTCCTTTTTTTAAAGGAACCTCTTACTAAACCATCTCCTTTTCCTCTGTCCTTTCAGTTTTGCCACACAGAGAGAACGTTTATAGTGTAGTTGTTGCAAAAAACAGTTTGCCAGCTTGAGATGATATTGCGAAAGATCTGTTGGTCCCACTTCAAAGCTTGTGTTGCTCTACGATTGTTCAGTTAACTGATTTGTTCAATGAAACATTGCACCATCCAGTCTGTCTCAGTAAAACAAACGCCCACAGCAGTGGGATAAACTGTGTACTGGTCACTGTTACCAGAGACATACTTAGAATCGAGGAATATAGATCAGACATTCAGCTTTAAGAAAACAGTACCAGCTGTCAAGCATGGTAGTGATAGCATCATGCTACCACTATCATTGAGGATTAAGCTAAAACTTGGAAGTAAACGAGTAATTATACAGGACAATGATGCCCAAAGACGCATGAAAGCTGCTTGTAGAATTAATAAAGCATGAAGCTTTTGGAGCAGCCCTTTTAAAGTCTGGACCTTGAACCCATCAAACTTACTGTGGACCATGCTTAAAATTCAAGTGTGTGAAAGAAAGACACCATTTAACTTCAACAAACCCAGCTGGAAAAGGGGTTAAAGATTCAGCCAGACGTTTGCTGAAGTATTGTCAGTTTGTGGTCCTAAATATAGAACTAAAGGGTTTGAATCCAAATTCTGCTTTTAATTGTTCTTGACACAGTTTTACCTCCACACTGATGTGGTGACAGCATGAGCTGCTGTATATCTCAGTAGGTGTGATGAATAATTAGAAATGTGAAAGTCTCTGGTTTACATCTTAACCAACATACTTGTGTCTTTTCTTTTACATTTGGTACATATTTGAGGGGTTTTGCATAATTTTCTTTTCGAGGGGGACTGTGAGTGAAGTTCGCTGGCTGTGAGCGTCGGAGTGAATTCTGGATGAGCAGGAATTATTTTCAGCAAAGGCAAAGCAATCAGAGAGCTCAGCTGGTTAAAGAGACTTTTATCTCAGAGGTTCTGGGTTCAAATCCAGCTTGAAGAAGGAAATTGTGCTTTTATTACTTTTACAGTAGCTGACAATTGTTCATTCAAAATGATGCGGTGTTCGAGCAAGCTGCTGCACAGCTCAGTAGGTCTAACGATGTGTTAGAAAAGTGAAGAGTTTGGGTTAAGTTTCACTTTGGGAAACAGTCCTGTTGCAATTCAGCTGCTTCTCTTGAGGTGAGCTATACATTTTTCCTCATAACATTACAGTGAATAACGTTGCTCCCTTCCATCTGCTTCATTAGCTCAGCAGGTTTATTGTAAAGTTTGAGTTCAAACTCAGTCTTAGACAGATGTGCAGGTGTCTGTTTCTCACACAACAAACTGTAGATTTTATTCATGTTTCTGCTTTATTTATCTGTTTATTTACGTTGATCAGCTCTGTAACATGTCAGAGAATAAATGAGTGAAGGCCTGAGTTGGTTCACTGAAGTTATTACATTTATCCTTGACAACTGAACAGCTGGATTTTCTCTCTCAGATCTTTGTAGATGAAGAGGTAAACAGGCCACAGCTTCAGTCACATTTCTACGCCTTTGACTGGTTGAATTAAAATGTGGAAAAAACTTCTTCTCTGTAGAAACAGCAGAAGAAATAAGGATGGAGTGGAGTCTCTGCAGATGCACAAAGAAAGAATTGCAGTCCCACAAATGTGGATAAACTCGAACATAAAGATCTTCCTTTAAGCTCCAGCTCTGATCCACACTGTAGGAAACAAATCAGAACATCAGTGAGACCGAAACAGTCAAATCAAACAGCTTTTCAATTGGCTCATTTTGAGGCAAAGCTACTGCTGAGCTTCTCCCCCTTTATCACTGAGCCTGAGCCCAGACACCCCTCTGAGGAATCTCATTACTGCTGCTTGTATCCACATTCTTATTATTTTGGTCACTGCCCGGAGTTCATGGCTATAAGGGAGGGCAGGAACGCAGATGGACTGGTAAATCGACAGCTTCGCCTTCACGCACAACTGTCTCTTCACTAAAACAGATTGGTACAGAATCTGCAATGCTGCAGATGCTTCACCAGTCTGCCTGTCAATCGCACGCTCTATTTCTGTTCCACTCTTGAACTCCTCCGCTGGACACAATAACTCATCCTCAACCTGTAGCTGTAGCAGTCCACCCTTTTCTTGGTCAGAACCATGGTGTCAGACATGTAGAAGCTAATTCACATCCATGCCACCTCACACTTCGGTTCCAAATCACCTCAGTCCGACCTGGAGGTCACTGCTGGATGAACCCAGCAAGAGCACATCATCCTCAAAAAGCAGAAACAAAATCTGGGGTATAAAATATATGTGTAATAAATAACCCCTCATGAGACTGTTAACCATTTCATACAGCCTAATTAGTAGAACATAATTAATTATACAAAGAATAATACGTGTAATGCTTTTTTCTTTTTATTGTTATAACCAAAGACTGTGCAAGAGCATCACACTGCATTTTAGTAAATGTTAGATGTGCAATCAAAGTAATCAGTATTGTTTGTTTGTAGGCTTTTGCATTTGCACGTGCACTGTTGTGCATGTGTGCTTACTGCTTGAAATTCCTCCAAAGAATATTTTCCATATGCACCAATAGCGAACCAATTACCTGAAACCTCAACCCTCATTTTTCTTTGATCAGTGACAGTGTGCTGATGTTGCCATTGTTACAATTCATCACCACCAATTTCTGACGCTTGTTTTTTAATAGCGACGCTGTGACAGCATAAACACTGACAGCACCTCGGGGAGGCAATGAGAGAAAATTATATACTTTATTTTCCATCAAGGTAAAACGGCGACTTGATGCAGCCCCACACGTCTTAGTTTGGCATTGAAGAGAGCGATCACAGCTCGAAGATGTGAGGGATCCGTGCAGCTGAAGGATTAATGAGGTGGATTTTGTCTTCTCTCGTGCCCAGCGAAGCTGTCTCCCTCAATCAAAACATCTAAGATGGCTCCTACAAAGGACACAGCTGTTAAATCTCCTCTCAAATCCCGAATTTGCAAAACCTTCTCCTCTGTGATTGGCTGTAATTAGAAAGCTGAAAACCCATATTTGTTATATTAGTGACAGGAAGATGCCGTTCCTCTGGATCTCAGATGACAAGCTGAATAAATTTCTGTCTGGATTTGTCTGTTTGTTTTAGCCGCAGTTCCCCATATGTGCTTAAGGATGAGCCGTCTCTCGTGTGGCTGATTTGTTGTCGTTACTAGCTGTGACCCAGAAGTTGTAAACAAATGGATCATGCTTGAGTGAACCATGATGGATATCACAATCTGCAGTAGTGCTGTACACATCTGGAAGCAAACATCTGTTCTTGGATGATTTCAGCAAAGGTTCAAACTGTGGCAGAAGAGGTGTGGTTGAATTAAGACCAGTATGATTAATGACAAATAATAGTGCTCATTTTCTGCTTCTCTTAACCTTTTTTTTTAGCATGAAGTAAAAAAGGAGTAGTGCTGTACAGAAAACAAGCTCTGCAAGAATCCATACACATCACAGCATTCACCAAGAAACTTTAGGCATATCATCAGAAAAAAGTTCACTCTTTCATCCTCTCCCTTTTTTTGTGCTGTTGACAGTTTGAGCCTTGATCTCCAGTTATATTCAGTATACCATTAAATACACCTCACAAGGAGGGAGACAGAGAGACCCAGAAGCTGTATGTTTTTTCTTTGTTAGTGTGCCATTTTAGTAGTGGAGTGCTCATCCAACTTGCATGCTTTCAGGGCTGTTTCGAGGAATTTACAATAATGGCTTCCTTTGTTGGAGGCTGAAATTGATTTTTTTTAAAACCTAATTTAGCTCAGTTTTATGTTTTGCCCCCGGTCTCCATCTATCAATCAATTCCCTGGAGATAGACTAAATATAACCTTGAGAATCCATAATGATTGTATATTAGGCTGTTTTTATGAGGCCATAATGCTTCCTCATATCTTCTCCAATAGCATTAGCTTAAATATATGCTATACTTAAGCCTCATTAGGGGCTCTTATCTGCTTCTAACAAAGGTTGCAGGGATTGCGATTCTTTCTTCATTTTGATGCTTTTTCTTAAGTTTATCACAATTTGGATCATTAGTGCCTTTGGCTATTGTTCCCATCTTTATTTTATTTAGCTTACCAAGTGATTGCCGAAATCTGAGTATGTAGGGAAATTGTCAAAACAGGAGGCAGACTGCATGAAACACAAGCCGTTAAACAGTCATACGGGTTTTAAACAAACCTCCAAGTTAGCAGGTTTTATGTTCTTATAATTAAAAGCTCATTGCTGTGGGCATTGTGTTGTTGCTTCAGGTTGAAGCATGCCAATGAAAAACAATCCATGATGGTTATTTTGCAAAAACAGCCAGCACTGTTTTTACATCTACTGAGATCACCGTGAGTTATTTTATCTTCTGTTGCAGCAATCAGTCAAACAGTAAATATATTCTGCTTTATTATAAATATAGATATAAGAAAATCTGTCAGGGATGTACACTTGAAAGCTTTTCATTTGCCAGTGCAGCTAGGTTAAACTTTCTTAGGTATTTTTTTTTGTCTTTGCCGGGGCTCTGTGCTGTCAGCTCTGCTGTGCCAGCACAGTGGGAGTGCCGTCATGCTGTTACTTGTCAGAACATGGCTCTAACTAAACATATTCAGAAATAAAAACAAAGGCAAGTAGAAAATTTATCTTTTGAACTGTGTGCATGGTAAACATCCATTTTGTTCCCTAGGCAAACTATCTGGTTTTATTATGAATAAGTTTCCTCACTTTCAGTTTTATTGCAAAATAAATTGGGTTTATAAGCTTGCTGACTGGGCTCATTTACGTGCTGTCCACTGATCTCTTCAACATATACCTTTACTGTAGCTGTCTTCTGTCTTTCTACATCTTATCAATGTTTTAGATAGATACATAACCAACAGGAACAATGGCCAAGTTATAAGCAACTTAAATTATCCTCAAGTTTTGTGATATATCTAATTTAAACGCTATAAACTCCTTTACCCTGCCCTCATCACTATTCTAATCATGCAATAAGGCCATCACTGTCTCCCTGGTTAGGTAATTGCACAGTTAGCATTGATCTCTCACATATGCCTCTTTTTTTACCACTCCATCTGAATCAAACAGGCATGGCATCAACATCATTCTCGCACCACCAAGGTGAAGCCAGCCCTGTGGGACGCAACACAAGCGCTCACAGCAGCTGTTTGCCATTTTAATGTCCACGTTTCTCTTGTTTGCCACTCCAGGACACCACTTGTCTCACTGATGTTTGTTAAATATGGTTAAGGGGGAGCCATTTGTAAAGAGGCCAACCAGTCAGGGCTTCACAAAGGGGATGTCGCCGTGACTTTGAGAGGGGCTCGTGACTGTGATTTCAATATGGGTGAAGCGTACTGATGTTTGTTTTGTCACTGTGTGGGCTTTTAATGCATGCACAACAGCCTTGTTTCAAGTGATGCACAGTATTTATGTAAAGGGTTCACATTGGAAAAAAGAGTAGACAGTTGCTTCAGTCCCTTTATGATCTTTTGTGAGGAATGAAGTTCTGCATTGGGCCTCTTTCCTACAACTGAGACATATCAAATTAGCCCATATAGTCAGTGTACGTATCCAGTTGTTGTCACAGAAAATCAGCTTTTTAAAAAAATGCTACCAATACGAGAACGAGCAGGTGTACGTTTCTCCCTTTGAGCTTCTCTAATTTTACCATATGTTTGATGCTTAATTGGAAAGGATGTGTTTGCACAGACTGAAGTTCAATCTTTCATGCTTTTCAACCTTGAGACAGCAGCGAAGGGTGGTACAACAACTAGTTGCTTGACAGAAACAAGCTGTAAAATATACTGATGTGTTTTTAATTTCCAGGGAAAAACAAAACAAAAAACCAAGCAAGTAAAAAGAAAGCGTCTGATACAGAAACAGACTTTGGAATTGATATAGTTGCTTCTGTGTGTCTCATGACAGATTCATCAGTCTCTTAACACCGTAGCT